>NC_045446.1:63601719-63658828 GCF_002776525.5 Piliocolobus tephrosceles
CTGCAACCTCCACCTCCCAGGTTCCAGCGATTCTCATGCCTCAGCCTCCAGAGTAGCTGGGATTACAGGCATGCGCCACCAAGCCTGGTTATTTTTTGTATTTTTAGTAGAGACAGGGTTTCGCTTTGTTGGCCAGGCAAGTCTGGAACTCTTGGCCAAGTAATCCACCTACATCAGCCCCCAAAGTGCTGAGATTATAGGTGTGAGCCACCACGCCCAGCCAAGATAGTACATGCATTTTACTACAATCTTTTTTAAAAAGGCAGGACTTAATAACTGGCTTTAGAAGGCAAAAGAGGCAAGAGTATCAAGGATGATGTTTTCTGATTTTAGGAATAGGCAGATAGTGGTATTAATCACAAATGATAAAAAATGGGTTACAGGGGAATGATAAGATAATGAGCCCAGTTTTAGATGTAATAAGTCTGAGCAAAACATGAGACATTCGTGGAGGAGATTTTCAGAAGACAGGTGGATAAACTAGTCTGAAGTTCAGAAGAATGGTTTGCCACAGTGCTAGAGTTTATGAATCATCAGCCTATAGATAGCAGCTGAGGCTAAGGGAGAAACAGAGCCCTTGTGCAACATCAACTTTTAATGGGTGAGCAGGGGAAGAAAATTCTGAAAGGAGACGAATTCAAGAACAGCTGGAGAAGAAGAAAGAGAAAACAAACAAAAATAAACAAACAATTATGGTCAATGAAAATTATGGAGGCAATGAAAGCTTGCTTCAAGAAAGGGGTCAGGTGTCAAATGATATAGAAGAGTCAAATTAGGATAAAGGCTAAAAAGGGTCCACTGGATTTAACCACAAGATTACATTCATGAGAACAGTTAATAAGAAATCTCTTTAGATGCTCTTCTTCAACCATAGGTGAAAAAGTAATCAAGTGATCTTGGAGTTCTCTCCTGAGCAGAGGAGATCAGTTTGAACATCAAAGGGGGAGTTGCGAGAGCAGTTTCAGGAATTAGAATCCATTTTCCAGGCTCACCTGAGATCTTAATCACTGTACTGTCATAGCCATGTATGCTAGAGCAGTAAAAGCACTTACTTTGTAACTGGGGTTAGTTTGGGCTCTACTATACAGTGTGACCTTAGAGAAGCTTAATTTCATCTGGAAAATAAAGACTATCTTCCAGAGTTGTTATAAAAAAAAATATGTATGAAGGGAAAACCCCCACAAAAGTTCTTTGCAAAGAATAAACAAAGTACGAATGTCAGTTAATCAAAACCTCCAACAGGTGATCCTTACAAAGTGTTAAGCAAAAGCAGCAATCTGGGGGGTAGGAGGCGGGGGGAACCACCACTGGTTTAAAAAGAAAAAAAAAAAAAAAGATGGTAGTCTTTGAACAGATTAATTTCCTAGCCTTCTAACCTTGAGAGCTGTATCTTTTGTTAGTGTATTTGTAGCATTTGGACTTACGTTTTCTACTGGCTGAAACCAGGATATTCATTAAGGGTCAACACAGGAGGAGTCAGAAAGAACTCTTTAATTGGAGTGGGCTAGCAGAGGAATGTGAAGTGGCCACAATGAAATGAAGAGAAGGGAGGACACTTGTTATTTTGTGGTAGAGAGACAATGAATACACAGACCCAGATGGGGAGACATAGGTTCCAGACTCAACCCCAACACTTTCTTCAAAACACTTCTTATACTCCATCTTTTCACCTATAAAATGATGGATTCATTTAGGGGTTTCATCTGTTCTCCCATTTTAGAATTATTTTCTAATTGTGTTTTGGAAACTTCATGACAAGTCAGTGGCTAGCCCTGTTACATTTATTACTCTCAGCTGTCTTGTGAGGAAGGCATTCCTAACCGTGTTTTATCTTTTTTTTTTTTTTTAAAGCAAATGATAGATTGAGGCCCAGAAAGCTTGACAACTTATCTGATGTCACAGAGCTCTTAAGTGGCAGAATAAGGTCTGTAATCTAAGTCACTAACTCTATGTCCCATGCTCTTTTCCCTGTAGGTATATACTCATTGCTATGCATTACAACAACCATTAACTGAGTGTCCACTATGAGCCAGGCATGACACCAGAAGCTTTATAAACATTTTCACCGATTACAAACCAACCATCTGTATAGGTCATTATTCCATTTTACAGTCGAGAAAACTGAGATTCAGAAAGATCACTCAACCAAAGTTGCAAAACTAATCAGTGAGAGAAACCAGATTTCAGCCGAGATCTGACACACTCCAGAACACATACGAGACCCCTGGGCGATGCTTGGACACTGACACCATCAGAACATTTCAGAAAAGAAAAGACAAGAAGAAGATTGAGGTCTTGACTACACTCCAAAATTCTAGCAGAAAAACCTTTATGAAGCTTTTGGAAAAGAAATGCCCTGGTCTATAAACAGCCCACTGTCATAGTGAATCTAGATAAAGGGTATTCAAGTGTTCACTGTACTCATTATCTCTCCTAGTCAGCTTGAGTTGTCATAACAAAATACCAGACTGGGTGGCTTAAACAACAGACATTTATTTCTCATAGTTCTGGAGGGTGGAAGTCTAAGATTAGGGTGCCAGCATGGTCAGTTTCCAGTAATGACTCCCTTCCTGGCTTGCAGATGATTACCTTCTTGCTGTGTTGTTATATAGCAGAAAGAGCTCTGGTGTCTCTTCTTCTAAGGAAACTAATTCCATCATGAAGGCTCAACCTCATGACCTCATCTAAACCTACAACGGTTCAATCTCCAATTACCATCACACTGGGGATTAAGGGTTTCAACATACAGATTTTGGAGTGACACTAACATTCAGTTCATAATATATAGTCTATGCTTAAACATTTGAAAGTATATGGCATATTACGTTCTCTAAATTCACTCTGCCAAAATATATAAGGAGCTAGTTAAAACCATGTTATAGGATTGCTGCAAGTGTGAAAATAGGTATTTTTTGTAAAATACTGAGCTCAGGCCGGGCGCGGTGGCTCACGCCTGTAATCCCAGCATTTTGGGAGGCCGAGGCGGGCGGATCACGAGGTCAGGAGATCGAGACCATCCTGGCAAACATGGTGAAACCCTGTCTCTACTAAAAATACAAAAAAATTAGCCGGGCGTGGTGGCAGGCACCTATAGTCCCAGCTTCTCGGGAGGCTGAGGCAGGAGAATGGTGTGAACCCGGGAGGCGGCGGAGCTTGCAGTGAGCGGAAGTCGCACCACTGCACTCCAGCCTGGGCGACAGAGCGAGACTCCGTCTCAAAAAAAAAAAAGTACTGAGCTCAGGTTTTGGCACACAGTAAGAACTCAGTAAAGGGGCTTTCAAAGGCAGAGAGAGAGAGAACACTGTCAACTGGCTAGAAGACAGCTGCTTACTGGAATACATTGTACCACAAAGCTATATTTTATTTCCCATCTTCAGACTTCAAGAGAATTTCAAACCAGGAGTGTTTCTGACTCTTCTGTCCCCTGCGGCCACCATCCCATTTCCTCGGAAGCAGATGACACTACAGTGGACTTGACCCCCTGTACTTTTGCCCTCCTGAGCCTACCCCAAACTGCTGGGCAGGAACAGGCTTCTAGCTCCTCAAAGGGAAGCTTTCCTAGTCCTAGAAACGAAAAAGACCATTCTCTTCTTTAATTTATCATGGGGAAGAGAGAAAGCAGCACATATTTTAAGACAGATTAGCTTACTGTAACAGAAAGCACATATATTTTGAAACAACAAAGAACTGAGTTCAAGTATTTTCTCATCCCTTAGAAGCTATATACATTAGTCAAGTCACATGACCTGAATTAAACTACCATAGTTTTTTATCTATAAAAGCTATAGCATTTATGATTAATAAGATTATAATTAATATATAGTACCTAGTATGTTCTTACCAAATGATAATACTTTTAACATAACCATATAAATGTTTACTCTAATGTACTATATTTGGCATTTGTTTATAAATTATCTTCACTTAGATCTTCCATTTCCAGTAACACAGAAGAAAAATAACCTGAAAATCTGCCTACTGCGTAACACCTAGAAAAGCTGGATGAAGTATAACGAACATCCTATGAGGCAGGGTTGAGATTTTAAGAAAGAAAAAGGAATCCCTACTACTCAAAAAATGAAGAGGAAACTAAAAATCAGGAAGTCTATGTAGTGAGCTGTTATCAGGCTGCTTTGGGGAGACTTTTTAGTCTAGGCACTCAAAGGGCTTGCTTTTTATAGCCACCAGGGGTAGGAGATAGGCTGTGGGCCCTGGAGCATCCAAGAGCTGCAACTCAAATTCCCCTGCATAAAGCTGGGACCTTGGAGGAGTCATATTGTCAGTTAAAAAAAGAAAAAAAAAATCCAAAAGTACAGAGATACAACAGCCAAGGTTAGGTTAAAAAATAAAAAGTCTCCCTACAAATTTGAAACCTTGCCCTGTATGAAGTCTGAATTTATACTACTTATGTGGAGTTTATACTATCTGTGTGGTCCTAGAATCTACAGCAGGGAATTAACTTAAAACAGTTCCAGACTCATAATATTCCTTGGTGATTAGTAGAAACAAAAAAATATCCTCCTTTCCTCTACAGGAGTACAAATAATCTTGTTTGATTCTCACAACTGTCCTATGAAATGGATAATATTTTGTCCCATTCCCAGAATTATCTAGTATGAAATAGATAATATTATCCTAGTTTATCAAAGAAATTAAGTCTGGGGAGATTAGGGCAAGTTGTCCAAAGTCACCCAGCTATTCTTCTGACAGAGCGGGGATTTGAACCTGGTTGTTGTCCAGTCAGTCAAAACACATTACCAACTCCTACTATGTGCCAAGCAGAGATAAAGTCTGTTCCCTTTCCAATTTTGGAAATTTGGAAAATTTGACAAAATCAATTCCCCTTCCAGATGTGCATTGCTTAATCTTGATGTAAATCAATAGATAAATGCAACTGTTCTCTTCCTTCTCTAGTTTAGCAACTTAGTAAGAATGAAGGCAGCCAGGATCAGAGCAAATAGGAAACCAAAGCTCCACAGGGTTCCCCTGGGCTCTGTCTGCCAAAGCAGTTCAGTTCCCTCTGGCAAAGGAACTTAAGTTGCTGGAACACTCTGAACTGGAAAGTGGAAAAGCAACAAGCTCCATGAGCTAGTAGGGTGTAGAGTACTGCCCCATGAGTCCTGGTTACTGGAAATTAATTTTGTTAGAATAAATATACAAATAGAAATTCAAACCAAAAATATTTACTGTTAAGGTTAAGAAATAGACAATGAAACCGTTGTGATAAACACAAACATGTGAAACAGAAACTTAGGGATAACAGTTACAGTTATATCAGGCTCAGACTCCAATATATTTCTGAATGTTAATTTGATTGCATAGCACTGAGAAAATCCTGATTTAAAAACATAAGCAGACGTAAATGGTAGCATTTTAAAAAAAATTAACAGGCATTCTTAGAAGTTTAACACACTGATCATCTAACACATATTCATGCTTTATAAAAATAGTTCTCAATATTTTAAAATAATCAAATCAAATGTTTATGGACTCTCTCTAAAACACTCTCCTGGTATTTTTGTAGAACAAAGTTTGGAAACAACCACACAACAGGTTCTCTGAGATCTTTCACTGGACCTCAGACATATCTTCTGCATGTTCCCAAACTTTACCAAGACTTTTGGAGGTGTATGTTGGAGGATGAGCAAGTTACTTGGTAATATCCTTAACTACTATTTCTCCAAATGAGAGCCATTCTCACACTACTCACCCGTGTAGGCCATGTTCTTAGGGTTGCCATAAGGAGCCCCAGGCTGCACGGGGCTATAAACAGGGTTCATTGTGGAAGACTGAGGATCCTACAGAGAAAACAAAGAAAACAGCACTGATTATTGATTGTTCATTCTTCCTGACATCAGCTTCTCCTCTATAATCTTCAGTTTTCCCTGAAAGGAAAGCATCAGGGTATAGTGGAAAGAAGACTAAACAAAAAAGCTAATTTGCTTGTACTTGGCCCTATGCTAAATACTTTCCCCATTTTACAGATGAAAATAGTAAGGAGCAAGGAAGTAATATAACTTGCCTAATGTCAACCCAGGCATTTTGGCTCTCAGTTCAGTATTAGTCCCACTATCCCACAGACAGCCCTGGCACTACAGTACTATGTGGCACTGGCCATGTCACTTCCCCTGTCTGGACTTCAATGTCCTGATACAAAATGAATTAGTTTAAGATTTCTGAGGTCCTTTCTAATTCCAGTGTTGTTAGTCTAAGAGTTGGAAAAGGATATGCTTTCCATGGTTCACTAGTGGAGCCTGGTGCCTGATGATGAGCAAACAGACTGCTGGAAGGAAAAGCAGCGTCTCATCTGCCCCTTACACCTGCAGAGGACAAGATACCAGTTACCAGCAGCTTTAAAAACAAAAAAGGGAATTTGTTGCCACTGATAATTTTAATGCAGACAAGGAAATACAGCTAGGATTTCTCTCCAAATTTATTCAAGGAAAGAAATAAACTTGGAAATTTGTGTGCAATAAGTATCACCTGCACAAGTGCTCTGTTAATTATCTTAATGAAGCACATTCTCCATTCTGATTAATGGAAAATCTATCATTAAGCTCTATTAGCCAGGCAATTTGTCCTACCTTGTTTAGGGAGCCTTTCCTTACTATATAGCCTGACACATTTGTAAATGTGTCTCCAAATATATTATTTACTCATCATAAAAATCAAACAATTCCTTCCTAACTAGGTTCACAAGATAGATGGGCAATTTTTTAGGTCATTAACTTCTCTTGTATCACTTCAAAATCGGAAACAAGTCAAACATTGAAGGCAGGCAGTGAACAGCTGCTGTGATGACACTGCTCTGTGATTAGTCTGTCTAGGGTTCCAAACTGAGATGTGGAGAAAAGGGGGGCTAACAAGGAGAAGAAGCTGGGATCAACAGATAAGCAAAAGGGAAAATGCCACTGGCCAATTTCAGAGAACAGAATGTCCTAAAATGTACCTAATGTGTAGCCCTGGCAAACTACCCCAGGGCAACGAGCTAGATGAAATTACCATCAGCCAACAAACTGAAACTAGAACAACTTGAGGATGAAAGTTAAAGGAGTTATATATATTTCAGTTAAACTTAAGGGAAAAAAATATTCTCACAGCCAGAGTTATCTAAAAATATACCCAAGTAACATACACTCTCTCTAAATAAAAGCACTCTCCTCACAGAATACTAAGACATTAAAAATGAAAAGAGATCATAGATGTTAAAATAAGTTGCAAACTGTCAAGTGACATGCAAATGTAAACAATGATGATGTGACAATGTTGCCCATGTGACAACAGCAACACAGAGACTACTTGTACTCTTCTGGCTTCAGGTCTCTCTTCTACCCAACCAGTTCTCTGCCTGGTACATCAAAGTGAGGAACACTGATAAAGTGCTGCAGTGGTGTGAATGTTTCCCCCCAGAAAGCACGTGCTGGAAGCTTAATAACCATTTTAACAGTAATTAAGAGGTGGGACTGTTAAAAGATGATTAGGCAATGAGGGATCTGCCCTGATGAATGGGTTAATGCCATTATTGCAGGAGTGGGTTTATCACGGTGGGCGTGGGTTCCTTAAAAAAGGATGCGTTTGGCCCCCTCTTGTTCTCTGTCACCCTCTTTTTGCCCTTCTTTCTTCTACCATGGGATGACACAGCAAGAAGGCCCTTGACAGATGCTTGTACCCTGGTATTGGACTTCCCAGCCTCCAAAACTATGAGCCAATACATTTCCATTCGTTATAAATTACCCAGTCTGTGGTATTCTGCTATAGCAGCACGAAAAGGACTAAGACAAGTGCTAAGCAGTACAACTTGCCTGTAAACATCTGAGCACTCTCCTACTGAGAAGAAACTCTGTGTTGCTGATTGGACAAAGTACAAAATTGCTTTTCATAATCAAAGAAACTCATCAGCTTTGAAACTGGTCTCCTGCTGCTCCAAAATGAGGGCCACTGCCACAGGAGGGGATCATGCCTGGGGTAGCACTCCATAACAGCATCAATTCCAATCTCAACTAATGACTGACAGAAACGAGATCTGCCAGGGTTTCAAAATTTAGAATATGACAACCACTTCTAGGGAGCTGCTCAAGGGTAGACAGGATTCCTAGCTTCTAAAGGAAGGTTGGTCTTTTATAACAAAATCTGTACTGTTAATAGTTTCAGGGACAGGCTAAAAATGAGTAGGAAGATCATAAACTCTACAATCAGGCAGATTTAGGTTCAAATCCTGGAACTGCCACATACCACGATGCAATCACAGGGTAGTCCCTTAACTTCTGAGTCTCTGTTTCCTCTAACTGCAAAATGGGGAAAAAAACAAAAAACATACTTTGTAAAAAAAATTTTTTTAAATGATAGGTTTATTAAAGTATAATTTACGTATAGTAAAATTTTACCTCTTTTAGGTATATAGTTCTATTAGCCCCTGAAAAATGTATTCAGTTGTACAAACATCACCACAATCAAGATATAAAATATTTTCATTACCCCAAAAAGTTCTCTTACACATTTGTAGTTAATACCACCCCGCCTTCTTCAAAAGCCTTATGAATAAAATCCAAACTCTTTCACAGAGTATACAAGATCCTTTATGCTCTATCTGGGATGTTGCTCAGAAATCTGTATATTTATGTTCCCAAGGAGATTCTGATGCCCAATTTGAGGACCATGCCTTAGACTTTCTTTCCCAAATGCCATTTCTCTCATATAGGCTGTCTAGGGGAATTGAGATACAGCAGAGAACAAGAACAACAAAAATTTCTGCTTACATGCAAGTTGGGAGGAGGAAGAAAGAGAGATTTTTTTTCAAGTGAAACATGTATCAGATGGCAATAAAAACTGTAAAGCAGGGGTTCCCAACCCTGGGGCCATGGACCAGCATCAGTCCATGGCCTGTTAGGAACCAGGCAGCACAGCAGGAGGTGAGCAGCAGGCAAGCAAGCATTACCACCTGAGCTCACCTCCTGTCGGATCGGCGGTGGCATTAAATTTTCATAAGAGCGTGAATCCTATTGTGAACTGCACATATAAGGGAATCTAGATTGTGTGCTCCTTGTGAAAATCTAACGCTCCCCTCTCCGCCCCAACCCCACACATACCCCTGGTCCATGGAACAACTGTCCCTGGTACCAAAAAAGGTTGGGGACTGCTCCTGTAAAGAAATCCACTCAACCTGTTTAGGGAGTGCTAAGGGCAGGTTGTTGCAATTTTAAGTAAGATAATTAGAGAAAGTGTCATTGAGTGACATCTGAGCAAAGACCTGAATAAGTTGAAGGAGTAAGCCATGGAGATCTCTGGGAAGAAACTAAGTAGAGGAAATAGCAAATGCAAATGCCTCCAAAGTAGAAGCATTTTTGAGAAATAGCTTAGAGGCCAGTTCAGCTGAAGTGTAGTAGATGAACAGGAAGAATACGAAGTAAGATCAGACAGGTAATGAAGGCCAAATCATGCAGAGCCTTGTAGACCACTGTACAAACTTTGTTTTTTTCTAAGTAAGATGGGAAGCCACAAGACTGTTTTACAAAGCAGAGTGAAATTATTCGTCTTCATTTAAAGAAGAGGTAGATTGTTGTGCTGCGATCAGACAGCAGGAAAGCAAGAAGAGAAGCAGGGCAGTCAGGAGGTTTTAGAAACAGTTCAGATGAAAGATGATGGTGGCAGTAGCAGTGACGGTGGTGGTAGAAACTAGTCATGTTTTTTATATATTTTGAAGATCAAGCTGATAGGAATTGCTAATGGATTTAATATAAGGTATGAGAGGAAGAAAGACATCAAGAATGATGCCAAGGCTTGAGAAACTGGAATAATAAAAATGCCATTTACTGGTGAGAACTATGAGAGGAGTAGGCTTTGGGTAAAGAACAGAAATCTGGATTTGGACTTAGATTGGGGTGCCTAAGAATTTTGCTTAGAACAATGTTTGATATACAATAAACACCCTATAGAAGGTTAACCATTAGTTATAGAAGGTTAACCATAAACATTACCCCTTTGGGGGTTCTGTGGAGGTTAAAAAAAGGAAAAAAGAAAATAAATAAATATTACCCCTACTACCAGCAGCTACCATTTACTGAACACCTACCATGTGACAGGTACCGTGCTAAGGACTTATTAAGTCCCTATAAGTCTTATAATACTTGCAAAATAAGTGTTATTTTTATTATATTACAAAAAAGAAAACTAAACAAAAAAAAAAAAAAAAAATGAAGTGACTAGCCCAAGATCTCATAACTAAGAAGTGAGGAAAAGCCCATTTCAAAGCCAAGTCTGTTTGATTTCAACGTCCAAGCTACTTTCACTATACTAGATGAGGCTCCCAGGCTCTCTAGTCACCTACCCCAGTACTAGGTTCGCCTCTGGAACAGTAGGCCTCAAACCCTTGTTCAACTCAAGAGCCTAAGTGCTCTGCTTGGACCCTAACAGATCCCAACATGGAGGCAGTTCATATCTACCACAGTACCTGGCACCTGCTGGGTCACTGCTGGGCACCATGGGCAGTTATAACTGTATGATATGGCCTTATGTGCTTACCTCTCTGGTTGCAACTTCTACCACTATCTTTTTGTTTTCTTCACTTCAATCACAATGACTTCCTTGTTGTTCCCTAAGACATCATGCATGCTTGTGCCTCTTGGTCTTTGCACTTGCTTTTTCCCTTCTCCCCAGATATCCAAATGGCACAGTTCCTTACTTCATTCAGGTCTCTGCTCCAAAGTTACCTTATCAGAAATGCCTTTCTTAACCAACTTATCTAAAATAGGTCCTCCACGTGTTCTCTCATCCTTTCTTACCCCCCACCCCCCCCCTTTTTTTTTTTTTTTTTTTTTTTTGGAGACAGAGTCTTTCTCTGTTGCCCAGGCTGGAGTACAGTGACGCAATCTCAGCTCACTGCAACCTCTGCCTCCCAGGTTCAAGCAATTCTCCTGTGTCAGTCTCCCAAGTAGCTGGGATTACTGGCACCTACCACCAGGCCCAACTAATTTTTGTATTTTTAGTAAAGACAGGGTTTCACCATGTTGGCCAGGCTGGTCTCAAACTCCTGACCTCAAGTGATCCACCCACCTCGGCCTCCCAAAGTGCTGGGATTACAAACATGGGCCACTGTGCCTGGCTTACTTTTCTTATTTATACCTATTTTAGTCTGTTTTGTGCTGCTATAACAGAATACCTGAGACTAGGTAATTAACAATGAACAGAAATTTATTTCTCACAGTTCTGGAGCATGGGAAGTCCAAGATCAAGGAGACAGCATCTGGCAAGGGACTTCTTGCTACATCATCCCATGGCAGAAAATGGAAGGGCAAGAGAGAGAATCTATTCCTGAAAGTTTTTTTAAAAAATTATTTTTTAAAAAAGAGATGGGGGTCTTACTATGTTGTTCAGGCTGGACTGCAATGTCTATTCACAGGCACAGTTATGGCACACTACAGCTTCAAACTGCTGGGCTCAAGTGATCCTCCTGCCCTAGTCTCCCAAGTAGCTCCCTGAAAGCTGGCTCCTCAAAAGCCTGTTTAAAAAGACATTAAGCCCACCTCTGAGGACGGGCCCCCCAGAACCAAAGTACCTCTTAAAGGCCCCACCTCCCAATACTGTTACATGGGCAATTAAATTTCAGCGTAAGTTTTAGAGAAGGCAAACATCCAAATCACTACAATACCTATTACTGTCTGACCTATTTTCTTGTTTATTCTTTCCCCCATTAGAGTAAGATACATGAGAATGAGATTCGGTTTATCTTGTATCCCCAGTGCACAGAATATTACTGGCACAAAACAGGTACTAAATGCATACTAGTTGAATGAACAATGCGCTTTCATGCTTCTCCAAAATAAAACTGCGAAAAAAACTTCAAGATGTTTGGCATTTCTTGGCATATCCCAGTCAACTTCTTGGCTCCCTATCTCTCCAGCAGCTGCTTCCAATGCCCAGAGAAGCCTCTACTAGGAGCTCATCTTGGGCAAAAAAAGCAATGGTAAGGCCCAGCAGTTGCATGGTATGTGAGAGAGAAAAGAGAGGTGCTAAAGATTCCCCCTGGTGAAGCTGATTTTTCACTTCTAGACTCCTAACCACTGTTCTGCAAATGGCTTCCTGCTACCCTCAAAACATCTGACCTATTTCTTTCAAAATAACAAAATCTATGACCATTAAATGACAAGCAAAAAAGTCCAGAGATTAAAGTAGTATTTGCACAACATGTTGCAGTGTTTAAAATTAGCGTTTTAGTTTGCAAAGTACTACTACATTTTGCAAACTAAAATGGTAAAATTCTTTGAAATTCTACCATTTGAAAAATGGTAAAATGGTAAATTTTTCAAGTAATTTTACCACCACTTACGCAGTGCTTTAGAATTTACAATGAGATTTTAACCATTATCTCACTTGGTCCCTTGAAGTAAGCAATGCAAAGATTATTAATTTCATTTGAGAGACCAAGAAACTAAAGCTTAAAGGTTTAATGCATTCTGCGATAGATACTGTTGGGAAAGGAAAAAGATTGTGTTTGCCCAAAAGAGGCTATGGTCTAGCTAGGAAAGTTTAAAAGTTAAATAAAAATTAAAATGCCCAAAAGTAATAGATGGAGGTGGAACTTCTGGAACAAAGTGCTTAGCAAACCCTTTCCCCCAAAAGCAAAAATAAAATGAGACGAAATGGTAAAAAACAACCATTTTGGGCCAAAGTATGAAATGTCTATTCAAGAAAAACTTCTGAACCACATTAAGAACAGTGAAAGTCTGTGGCATTTTACCCTGGGGCTGCCCCTATCCCAATCCCCAGCTCCATAGGGGGCCTGCTACTAAGGCAGGCTAGACCAGGCTACAAGGACTACTGCTACCAGAGTGGGCTGATTTAATTTGAAACTGAGCACAGAAAATCCTATGCCCAGAGTCATTGTCAAAAACAATAGTGAGGCAATTTGGGGAACAACAGCAAATAATCCAGGAAGGCCACTACTGCAGCTACTCTGAGGTCATAATACTAATTGGTGCAGGCAACAGACCTGTAGATAAGCCAGAATTTTTAAAGGGAGTTCTGGGGAACACAACAACCATAGTGGGTCTTGATAAACTTTCACAGGATCCCTAGAGGTTTGTAGAGAGGGCCTTCTCTATCTACTGATCCTGGGTGAATTTAAGGCCTTGAACATAAAACTAAAAGTTAGAGCATAATTGTAAATAGCCTGAATTTTAAACGCATTCCCTAAACCACATACAGATCCACTGGTAAAGGGTGGAAACCTTCCTGTCCTATGTTTAAGCAGAACTTCTGATCAAACACTGGATGGCCACTAATCTGTGCCAACCCAGGGGTGACCTTTAGGAAGCCAAGTTTAAAAATTAAAACAGTAATTAAAAAAATATGGCCAGAGACATCAGAAATCACATTGCAAAGGAGACAAACTCTACAGAAGAGTCTGAGCAAGTCACTGAACAAAAAATCCCAGCAACAACCTCCTGGTGGTGGGGTGGGCATGGGGTGGGTGGGTGGAATCTGAATCAAGAGTTGCTACAATGTATTATCTAAAATATGTAGTTTTCAACAATATGGACAAAATCATGAAACATGCAAAGAAACAATAAAGTATGCCCCATCTGTGGGGGAAAAAAATAGGTAACAATAAATTTTGTTCTTGCAGGGGTCTAGATATTGGAATCAGCAGATAAATATTTCAAAGCAGCTATTAAAAATGTTAAAAAAAAAAAAGAAAATCACACAAAGAATTAAAGGAAAGTATGATAATTTATCAAATAGAGAATATCAATAAAAAATATAAAAATAGAAAGAGCCAAATGGAAATTGTATTCTGAAATGAATCATTCAAGAGAGGCTCAGAAGCAAGTGTGAGCTGGCAGAAGAATCACTGAACTTGAAGACAGAGCAATAGAAATTATACAATCTGAAAAACAAAAAGAAAACAATGAAGAAAAATAAACTGTGAGAAACTAGCAAGCAATTCAAAATAGAAGCATGAGAGTCCCAGAAAGAGGAGAGAAAGAAAATTAGGTGGCAAAAATGGAAACACCATGCCATTAAAAAAATAAAACAAAAAACAAAATCATGTTCTCTTCAGTAACATGGATGCAGCTGGAGGTCATTATCCTAAGCAAATTAACCCAGGAACACAAAACCAAATACCACATATTCTCACTTATAAGTGGGAGCTAAACATTGAGTACACACAGATGTGATGATGAGAACAATAGACATTAGGACCTACTTGAGCACGGAGGGTTGAAGGAGGGTGAAAGTCAAAAAAAAAAAAAAAAAACTGTCAGGTACTATGCTTGCTACCTGGGTGATAAAATCATTTCTACACCAAATCCCAGTGACACGCAATTTATCCATGTAACAAATCTGCACCTTACCCCTAAACTTAAAATAAAAGTCAAGGGGGAAGAAAAAGAAATTATACAGCAAATTGAAAAAAAAAAAAAAGAAGACATAATGTCCAAAAACTTCTCAAATTTGATTAAGACAACAACAACAACACATATTAAACTACACATCCAAGAAATACCATCAACTTCAAGTTGGATAAACACAAAAAGATCCATAACCGGACACAACATGGTAAAACTCCTAAAAGTCAAAGAGAAAATTTCAAAAGTGGCAAGAGAAAACAACTCATCAGATAAAAGGGAATAACAATAAGATTAACAGCTGACTGGAGACCAGAAGACAGGAGGTTGGTATATTCAATGTGCTGAAAAAATAAACAAAAAAACCTGTCAACCAAGAATTCAAAATCCAGCAAAACTATCCTTTGAAACTGAAGTCAAAATAAACACATTCCCAGAAAAATAATTGAGACAATTCACTGCCAGCAACCTGCCTTTCAAAAAATACTAAAGAAATACTAAGTATTTATCACTGAAATGAGTGATACTAGACAGTAATTCAAGTCCACACACAAAAATAAAGAGTACCAGGAAAGCTGATATGTAGAGAGAGAGATATATATATTTTAAAAAAGTATACTGGCCGGGCGCGGTGGCTCAAGCCTGTAATCCCAGCACTTTGGGAGGCCGAGACGGGCGGATCACGAGGTCAGGAGATCGAGACCATCCTGGCTAACATGGTGAAACCCAGTCTCTACTAAAAATACAAAAACTAGCCGGGCGAGGTGGCGGGCGCCTGTAGTCCCAGCTACTCCGGAGGCTGAGGCAGGAGAATGGCATAAACCCGGGAGGCAGAGCTTGCAGTGAGCTGAGATCCGGCCACTGCACTCCAGTCCGGGCGACAGAGCGAGACTCCGCCTCAAAAAAAAAAAAAAAGTATAAATATTTTTCGTGTTAACTGGCTTAAAAGACAATTTCATAAAACAATTAACTATAAAACTGAATTGCTGGCCTTATGATATATAAAGATATCATTTACATAAAAACAAGAGTCCAAAGCAAGGAAGTATGGGAATGCTGCTATACTGGAGCAACATTTCTACATTTTACTGAATTACATTAATTTGCATCTGAACTAGACTGTAACAAATGCAATAAGTTATAATAAATTAAGATGCATATTTAATCCCCAAAGCAACCAGTGAGAAAATAAAATAAAAAATTTTAAATATCAACAATATCAATAAAAAGGAACAAACTACTGATACATGTCACAACATGGATTAACCTTGAAAATATTATGCTAAGTGGAAGAAGCCAGGGCAAAAGAACACATATTGCATGATTCCATTTATATGAAATGTTCAGAAAAGACAAATCTGTACAGGCAAACAGTAGATTTTTGATCATCTGGGACTCAAAGTAGGAATGGTGATTGACTGCAGATAGAAGTAAGAGATTTCTTTGGTGTGAAAAAAAGGTCTAAAATGATTTTTGGTGGTTATAAAATTCTGTAAATTTATTAAAAAGCACTGCACACTTAAAAAAAACACTGTACACTTAAAATGAGTACATTTATCATATATAAATTAGAACCTCAATAAAGCTACTAAAAATACAAATTGATGATTCAATAAACAGTTACAAATTTTTAATAAGCTAAAAGAGATTAAGTCATTTACTTCAGCACCCTCACTTTATACAAACTGATAATTTGCTGTGCCAGGCCATGCATAAAGTATTACAGATTCAGCAGATTCAGGGGTAAGAAGGCACAATTTCTGTCCCTGGGGTATCTATATGAGGGAAACAGCCTTGGAATTAATAGCAATATAGTACTGTTGTTATACTGAAAGCTAGAATTTAAAGAAAAAAACAACTATAGTGGGGTGATAGGGGAGCAGGTAGGCAGTGCTGTGACTGCCACTAGATGGCAACATGCTCAGTTAAAGGATTCTATTTCCCAGCTTCCCCAGGAATAGTTAGGTGTGGCTGATTAGTCTTGCTCATGAGATGTAACTGAAATACTCTGTAGAACTTCTGAGAGGGCTGCCTAAAGGGAACTGTGTTACCTGGAGAAGGTGCCTTTCCTCTCCCCTTACTGATTCCTGCTATCTAGAATTAGGACATGATGATTATAGCTCAGCAGCCTTCTTTTCCATGAAGTGACCTTGAAAATAGAGGTCTTAAACTGAGAAAGTTAGAAACAACCTCGATTTCATGGAACAATCGTTTCAGCTCTGCTATATATACCTCTGTACTTCTTTTACATGAGAAAATAAAACTATGTTTTAAAACCACTATTATTTTTTATTACTGTTATATGTAGCTGAACTTAATCCTATTTAATTGGGAGGATAATACAGGTTTCAAAAAAATGTGTCATTTGATCTATGTTTTAAAGGATGACAGGAATTCTGCAGAGAGAGGAGAAAAGGCCATTTGTGAAATTACACCGTGAGAGGGCAAGAAAACATTCAGAAAATATCGAGTAATTTTGGAAGGCTGGAGCATACAATTTGCGGGAAAACACAGCAGGGATTTTATTCCTGTCCCCATTTCTCAACTGAGTCCACTTATCTCTTAGAAAAGATCTCAGAAAGGCAGACTGTGCATGGCTACAGGTAATTTTATGATCCCAGAGCCCTCTAGACGTCTGTGTTATAAATACTCCTTGCAACTGTAATTTGCTTGCCCAATTCTTTTCTTCTTGCTACATTTTAAGCACCATGAGATCAACAAACTATCTCTTTTATTTACTACTGAATTCCTGGAAAAGGGCCTGATATTAAAGCAAGGTGCTCAATAAACACTTGTTGACTAGATGAATGAATGAATGAATGAATGAATGGATGAATAAAAAGAAAGTTTACTGGAATTCGACAGCTTAATTTCACTTTAGAAATTATTTCTTCTTACCAAACAACTTTAAGAAAACTCCATTTCAGTATTTTTTTTTCTTAATTCTATCAGTATGATACATAAGAAAGCCATTTTTATAGTAGCTGTCTGCGTCTTTATATTGCCTGCCAAATATAATCAGACAACACATTAGATTTCTACATTTTATAATACTGTATATAATATTTCATCTCAGAAAATGTTTCAATTTAAAAATGAAATGGAGGAGAACCCTGATTTCTAGGAATCTGCCACAGAATCTCAATATCTGAAAGGCTTCCAGTTACCAGAAAGATCTTTCATGCAAAAGCTCAACACCCAGCTTTGTGCGTGTCTGTAAATGAGATGCTTATCTGCAAAATGTCACATTTCAACCACCAGAGCATTCAGCCCATTAAAACAGCTTTAAGAAAATGGCTTTTCAGCTAATCAAAACCACAACAAAATTACCTCTAAAGCAAATGCTTACAAATAACAGAAACTTTCTCTCTCTCTTTTTTTTTTTAAGAACAAACAAATTTCAGCGAACACCTCCCTAAATAAAGAACCCAACTAATTCACTAAACTACACAAGTACTCGGACCTTACTATGTGTCAATTCTCTGCCCTTAAAAGAACTCATATTTTAGTGGGGAAATACTTGTATTTAAGATTGACTGTAATACAAGGTGCTGCATTAGAACGAAGTGCTTGAAACAGAGACATTTTTCTTGGTAGAAGGGTTGAGAAAAGCTTTCACAGTATAGCACTTTTATAGCTTATAAAGAGGGTGCAAGAGTTAACAATGCCCATGACCATTTTACAAAAAAAAACAAAAAAAAAACAGAAGTTAAGTGATTTGTTCAAGGTCCCATAGATAGTGTGGGATGCCAGAAACTCAAACCTAGCCACAGTTAACAGCTGTGAGGCCTTGGATAACTTAATCTCAGTTTCCTCTTCTGTGTAGTGGGAAATACTAGTGGTATCAATATTCCAAGATTGCTGGAAAAATTAAATGAAATAATATATGTTCTTCCTGAGCACATGTAAACACAATAAATTGTAGTTTTTATCAATATTTTGCCTAGAGAAACATCCTCATCACAGGCAACTGTCAACAACCAAGACCTACCGTGTCCATAGGGACCCAAGACACTGGACTGTCCCTTTCCCAGGTCTAGGACTTTAGAAGGGTAATTACAGAGCCTCAAACGAGTAAGGAGAGTGTTCATTTCACCTTGAGGCTATCTGCGACAGGAAGACAATTACTTCCTTCTATATAAAACTGAAATACTGGCTGGGTGCGGTGGCTCACACCTGTAATCTCAGCACTTTGGGAGGCCGAGGCAGGCGGATCACGAGGTCAGGAGATCGAGATCAACCTGGCTAACATGGTGAAACTCTGTCTCTACTAAAAACTTCAAACAAAAAAAAATTAGCCGGGCACGGTGGTGGGCACCTGTAGTCCCAGCTACTCGGGAGGCTGAGGAAGGAGAATGGCGTGAACCTGGGCGGCGGAGCTTGCAGTGAGCTGAGATCGCGCCACTGCACTGGGCGACAAAGAGAGACTCCGTCTCAAAAGAAAAGAAAAACAGAAATACTACCACTTAATATAAAGAATTGCTATGAAGATGCTATAGAGGATAAAAGTAACGCTATGGAGAATAACAAAGTAATATAATCATATCTGTGTTCTAGAATAATATTTCATGGGAAGATGAAGGATGGGTTAGCAAAGGAGAAACAGAAAGTCTTAAAGCAGCTACCCAGGTTAAGGAAATGAAGGTCTGAACTAGAAAGGAGAGCTAAAACGGAAAAGAAGGAAAGAATATAGGAAAATATTTTCCAGTCAGAACCGACAGAATTTGAAAATTCTCTGTACGCAGGGCTTGATGAGGGGAAAGTCAGAAGTTTCTGAGGTCAGCATTCAAGGATGGTGTTCATTCTGAAGAAGTAGAGTAAAAGATGTCCAATAGACAACTGGGAATCTGGAAATACTGATTTGGGAGATGATGGTTGCTGTGAACTAATTACCCACCAACCATTATTTTTATTAGCTTAGAGGTTAGCAGAAGAGTCCAGCAAGAGCATAAAGGCAATAAGGAATGAACATTGTATGGAAGAAGTATAATAGCACAAGAGAATATTCTGTCAGATGTAATAATTCAGAGCCAAACAGGGCTCTCAGAAAGAATGTTTTCTGAACCTTCTCAGTCATTAAAGAAGCAAGCCTTCTTGGTTCCCAATGTACTTTCTTGCTGCTTCCTTCCTCCCTCCTTATCTTCAGTCAATAAACATTTACTGGGTCTTTATCTTATGCCAGGACCAGCATCAGCACTGAGGATACAGAGTAAGTTATATACCATAACTGTTGTGGTATATGCCCTTAAGGACCTTGGTGCTACCAGAAAAGAAAAACATGTAAAGAGTCAAATAAAAACACCAACATGCTACAGTAGAGATGAGCAGAGTGGTCTAAAGAACCTAACTCCAAGCATCCCTTCTCCATGATGTCTTCCTTGAATAAGATTATCAGCTAATAGAGCTTTAAAGATGTTAACATCTTTAATTTTCACAGCAACTTTATGTATGATGACCATTTTACGGATGTATAAGCTGAATAACCCAGTCTATGATGAACACTCTCCTCTGAGCTTTCACAGTCCTTACAAATTTTATATCACATAGTACTCTGTATCATCAGGTTTTCTTAAATAACCATAATTTATTCATATCCTTTTCTTCCCCAGGGTACAGCACAGGACCAACTACACACTACAGGTATTCAGTATTTGATGATTGTATTAGTCAGGGTTCTCTAGAGGGGCAGAACTAATAGGATAGATAAATATATAAAGGGGAATTTATTAAGTAGTATTAACCCACAGGATCCTAAGATCCCACAATAGGCCGTCTGCAAGCTGGGGAAAAAGGAAGCCAGTCCAAGGAGTCCGATGTTCAAGGACAGGAAGCATCCACCACAGGAAAAAGCTTTATATTTGCTGGTAGCTTATTAGATGGTGCCCACCCAGATTATGGGTGGGTCTGCCTTCCCCAGCCCACTGACTAAAATGTTAATCTCCTTTGGCAACATCCTCACAGACACACCCAAGATCAATACTTTGCATCCTTCAATCCAATCAAGTTGACACTCAATATTAACCACCACTTTTATTTTAACAACCATCATGTTGTTAAATATACATAACACATCTAAAGGACTGTTTTAAAGTCATTCCATTGACCAAGTTTTTACATGAAATCCTAAAAAGTAGTAATTTCTTACTAATTCATTCGGCAAATCCTTAAGTACTAGATCTGAGCTAATCACTAGTACTAGATCTAGGAGAAACAAATAAATCACACACAGACCCTGCCATCAGGTTTACTGTGGCACCCACTAATGTCATCTGTTGTTTAAAATGAGTTCTACTTCCTTCAGACATTAGAACCAGAGATACACGTGTCTTTTGAATATTCAAACACTTACTAGGAATAAACTATCAGCTGAAAGAATAAATGAACGAATCACAGACAATCTGAACCTTGGACCAGGCCTTGCTTGGTCTGGTCACTGGAAAGCTGAGCATTCTTAGCAATGAGCAAAAACTTCTAGTACTAAATTTACCCTGGCTTCATTTACTATATTATCCTATTTCCCCTTCACTATTAATCTGTTTGTTTTTCATCCTATTTTATTACGTGCATTTTAAAATTCATTCCCTTTAGGAAAAAACCATAGGTGTACAGAATGTAATCAATCAACCTGAAGATGGTATAATGAGTCTCCTACTTTGTCCAGATGCCCTGCTGAAGGTTTGGAGTCAAACCAGGCCCAATGTGCAAGTCAGCAGCAAAGTCAGTAGCTACTACTACCTAAGTTTAATAAAAAGGGTCTCTGCTGGAGGAACTGTGTTGCTTCAGAGCAGCCAGGGAACTCTATTCTTCAAAGCCCACCCTCTTCAAGTTTTCAGCCCCCACATTTATAAATAGGGAAGTTCTGAAACTAGACCATGGAGGACTACATGTGTATCTCTATCCCTGACCTACCAATACCTTAGAATCAGCTTCTTATTTATTCTTATCTACCTACTACACAAATGTAAAGTTTGGGGGAAAAGGGTTCATTACTGGTAATGCAGTATAGGTATGGTTGACTCAGTTTAGACAAGCAGTCCTGTAAGCACTGAATACTGAAAACACTGGGGTTTTTTGCTTGTTTTGTTGTTAAAATATACATAACACAAAATTGACTACTTTAATCATTTTAAAGTGTACAGTTTTGAGGCATTAAACATATTTACGTTGCCACGCAACCATCACCCCCATCCATCTCCAGAACTTTTCACCTTTATGAACTAAACTGGACTCTTCATACCCATTAAACACTAACTCCCCATTCTCCTCTTCCTACCCAGTCCCTGATACTACCATTCTACATTCTGTCTCTAAATTTAACTATTCTAAGAACCTAATTTAAGATGAGTCATACAATATTTGTCCTTTTCTGACTGGCTTATTTCATTTAGCATAACATCTTCAAGGTTCATCCATGTTAAAGCATGAAAATGCTGGTTTTTAATAACATTCCAGACTTCTCATTTCAGACAAAGATAATCACAAATTGAGTCTGACCATCATTTATTAGCTTTTAGAGATAACATTAAAAGCTCACTGTAGAATTTTTCCCCTCCTATGCCACTGAGATTTCCAGATTGATTTATAATTTGGAACAAGTATTTCTAAATAGATCATTTAGATGGAGCATCCTGCTACTTGGAAAATAAGTTCTAACATGTTCATAAGGAAGCAAAATGGCCCTCAATAAAAAAGACAATGTGGTATCAATGTTTGAATAAAGATTAATGCCTAGCATAAGCTACTCATCTGTTTTGATATCCCTAGACATATTTTCTTACAGGGAAACAAGTGTGCATCTGTCTGGTTTTCAGAATATATGTACAAATATTTCTTATTATAAGTAGTATGTTTTCAGTATTAATAAATTTATATCATCCACACTGACGAGCCATGGATTATTTTTTTAACCAGCAAGACCAATATGAATAAAATATGAATGATCTTACTAAAAACAAACAGAAAAGACCTCTTCCTTCTCAGTTGGGGATATCATTTTTTGTTTGCTTTTTTCCTTTTTTCCAACTCTTATCTTCCAGACTTTAATCCTATATGGCTCTGTACATTCCATGTTCCAACTCTCATCACTCTCCCCTCTTCATCTCCTCGTCTTTTTCCACTGTATTCTCTGGAACTCAAGGTTAGCAAAATCCTCTACAACTTCAACCTCTCCTAAGAATGTCCCCCGCTCTAAGTGAAATCTGGCTGTCTCACATAATAATGCTTTCCTGTGCAGCACTTACAAGTGAGGGCTGATTTTCTCTCACTTCTCACCTTCTCCTGGGCCTTGAGCCTCACTGTTGCTTCCAGAGCCTTCTCCATAAAAACATTCAGTTCTGAATCTCATATCATCAGATTCAACATCACCCCTCTTTGTAGCCGTTTACTACTTCCAAGTAACTTTCCTCTTATGCCTTAAAGATTGTGGCTCCTAGTTCACTGTCATTCTCTCCAATACATTCTTATCATAATTCCTGGTAATTTTAATAACTATGTAAATAATGATTATAATGCACTGCCCTCTCAGTTATTTGACCTCTCCTCCACTGACTTTGACCTCAGCCTCTCATTTCCATGGTTATAATCCTTGAATGTGTTATTACTAATAACAGAAATCTTTTTTCTCTAATCTTAATTTCAAATATCTCATTTGCCAAACACCATCTCTTATCCTTCTAGTTTGCTCACTATAGTACCTCAATTCTAACAATCCCTCAACCTATGAGGACATTCAATCTACTAATTCTACCTATATTTCACTGTCCATCACCCTCCTCATACCCTCACCTCTCTCCTAACCCTGGCTATCCTAAATTCCTTGGTCAATTTTGTAATAATCATTCCCTTGCCCCTCTATCACTTGTATTGACACTAGTTTGGTTAAACCACAACCCTGGTTAAATTCAGTCACCATCTGCTCTCTGCCAACACTGGTACAGGTCTTGGGAGTAGGAAAACACACAATTATGCTTACTAAAGTTATTTATTAACTAATAACTAAAGTTATTTAACTTTAAACTCATGATCACTATTTTCATGTGGGTCCTTTTTTTTTTTTTTTTTGAGACGAAGTCTCATTCTGCTGCCCAGGCTGGAGTGTAGTGGCACGATCTCGGCTCACCGCAATCCCTGCCTCCCGGGTTCAAGCAATTCTCCTGCCTCAGCCTCCCAAGTAGCTGGGATTACCGGTACCTGCCACCGTACCTGGCTAATGTTTGTATTTTTAGTAGAGACAGGGTTTCATCATGTTGGCCAGGCTGGTCTTGAACTCCTGGCCTCAGGCGATCTGCCCACCTCAGCCTCCCAAAGTGCTGGGATTACAGGTGCGAGCCACCATGCCCAGTCTCATGTTGGTTCTAAATGAAACCTGACAATCATTCTATATTTGCCTCATCCATCCTATACTATTTCATGCTTTCTTTGCTCCTAATCTCACTCTCAACTAATGATTTTGCTTATTTGTCCAAAGAAAATTAATCATCCAGAAGGGAGCTTTCAAGAGCTCCCACCACATTTACCTACCAAACTGCACCTGTACCCACATACTCTTAACTTCTCTCCTATCACCATAGAAGAACACTCCACATCCAACCTTCCAGTGGTACACTAGATTCCATTCCCTCACCAAACAAAGGACACTACTTCAAGTCATTTCACCCCTCTTTCTTGAGCATTATTAGGACTTCATTTCTCTGCAGGATTATTCATATAAACATACTGTTACTTGTCTCACCTAAAAATAAATACATAAAATAAACAAAAAGTTCTGTCTTGATTCCATCTAACATACCAGCTACCATTTCTTTTTTTTTTTTCTTTTTTTTTTTTTTTTGAGACGGAGTCTCGCTTTGTTACCTGGGTTGGAGTACAGTGGTGCGATCTCAGCTCACTGCAACCTCCACCTCCCAGGTTCAAGCAATTCTCCAGCCTCGGCCTCCCGAGTAGCTGGGACTACAGGTGTGCGTCCGTCTAATTTTTGTATTTTTAGTAGAGACAGGCTTTCACTATGTTGGCCAGGCTGGTCTTGGACTCCTGACCTCTTGATCTGCCTGCCTTGGCCTCCCAAAGTGCTGGGATTACATAGGTGTGAGCCACCACACTAGGCCCCAGTTACCATTTCATGTCTCCTTCCCTTCATAGCAAAATTCCTATAAAGAGTTGGGGGTTTTTCTTCTGTTAACCCTCCTGTATTGAGAATTCTAGAAAGAGCTGTTTTATACTGTACTTGCTTTCTCTCATCTTTCCTCCTATTCTTTTGAACCCACTCCAATCAGATATCTATTCCCACCACTCTACCACCATGTTCTAATCAAAGTCACCAACGACCTCCACTATGCTAAAACTAGTGGTCAATTTTCAACCCCTCATCTTACTTGACACGTCAGCAGCAGCATTTAATGTAATTGGTCATTCTCTCCCCCACACCCCATCCCCCACCTTTTTTTTTTTTTTTTTTGAGATTGGGTCTTGCTCTTTTGCCCAGGCTTGAGTGCAGTGGCACAATCATGGCTCACTGTATCTTCAACCTCCTAGGCTCAAGCAATCTTCCCATCTCAGCCTCTCGAGTAGCTGGGACTAAAGGCACACGCAACTACTCCTGGCTAATTTTTTTTTTTTTTTTTTTTTTTTTGGTATTTTTTTGTATAGATGCCATTTTCCTTGGGCTGGTCTTGAATCCCTGGGCTCAAGTAACTCAAGTAATCTGCCCACCTCAGCTTCCCAAAGTGTTGGAATTACAGGCATGAGCCACGGTATCTGGTGTCTCCCCTCTTTTCAATACTTTTATCACTTGGCTTTTGGACACTATATTCACCTGGGTTTTGGTATGTTTGATTTTTCTCCCTATCATTCTGGCAGCTCTTTCTCAACTTCTAAACTTTGTGGTGACCTAGGCCCCTTCTCTTTTCTAAAGTCTCCATATACTCTCAAAGCCCCCTTATCTAATTGCATAACCAAATACCATCTACATTTTTACATTTACCACCTCCCACTCTCCTAAAATCTGTTTCTCCTGAAGTCCTCCCCAGTTCACTGAATTCCAACTCCACGCTTTTAATTGCACAGATAAAACTTCTGGTGTTGTTCTTGACCTCTCTTTTTCTCATACCTTACAACTAGCCCATCAGTAAATCACTTTCAGCTCTGTCTCTAAAATATATTCAGAATTCAATCAATTCTCACTACCCTCACTTCTACCATCTTAATCTAAATCACTATTATCTCTCACAAGTATTACTGCAACTACCTCCTAACTGGTCTCCCTGTTTTTGCATTTACTCCTTCTTTTGTCTATTCTCAACACAGCAGCCAGAGTAGCTCTCTGAAAACATAAGTTAGATCAGGTCACTCGTCTAATCCTCAATGACTTCCCACCTCACGCAGTGGGAAAGCTAAGTCTTTACTAGGATCTAGAAAACCAAACAAGAATTGCATTTATAATGCCACACATTATAAATTACCACCTCAGCCTTCTGACTCCTATTACTCTCCTCAACTTCAGGCACTTCACTTCAGCCATCCTGTTCCCCGTTCCCCTGCTATTCCTTAAAACATACCAGGCCTGGCCTCAGGGCTTCGGCATCTGTTCTCTCTGCCTGAAATGTTCTTCCTCCAGTTCATTCTCTCACTTACTTCAGGTCTTAATTTAAACTCACCTTCTCAGTGAGGCTTTCCTTGGCTCCCTATCTAAAACTGCAAACCTTTAACAAACCCAACATTATCGTTATCTTCCTTGCTTTATTTTTCCTTTCTCCCACATATCTATTGTACTTAATATTTTATTTTTTATCTTGTTGTATGTCTTCTGCCCCTTTCACCCAAAATGTAAGCTCCGTGGTGATTCAGATTTTAATCTGTTTAGTCTACTGTTGCATCCCCAGTGCTAGAATAGCATCCAGAATATTGATCACTCTTCTCCCCACTTTTGAGAGAATAATTGGAGAGGTGTCCCTGTTCTATGACTCAGATGATACACAGATTATACAGATTATACAAGATGATACACAGATTATATATACATATACTCCCATTAGTCAGTGCCTACTGACAAATACTACTTTCAGTTGGCCTCACTGATATTATTATATTTACTCCTCATAACAATCCTGAGCCTTCCAGGACCAGTTGTTGACAAAGAAAACACACATATAGACACATACTCCCCAGACAGCTGAGCACACAGGGAGGTTAGGAGCTGATGGGAGATGAGAAAAGAGCCCATGGAGAGTTCGGGAAGACCACAAACAGAAAAGAGACATGATAGGAAGTTACTTATGGTAATACCACTCCAGCAGGAAGCAGACTTAAGGTTTGGTCATCCATGGTGGAAGCCTGCATGTCTGCATAGTACTAACAACCAAAAGACACTATTACAAGGCACAATTCTTCCTACTGGACTGAGAGTTCTAGAAGACTCTCCTTTCACTTCTGAAACTTCAGAATTCAGCTAGCACAGAGAAGACTCCCATAAATGTTTGTTAAATTGAACCGAATAATTATTGAGGTATTTATTCTTCTTTATTCAACACGAAACTGAGTTTTCAACAGTATTATGTAATATATTCAAGGAGGATACATAGTCTCTAAGTAACAGACTGGGAACTTGAACTCAAGTTCCCTATTCTTTCTCCTGCACCACACTGTTGGCTGCTGCTGTTGTATAAAAATGATAATCTCTAGTAGAACACTGACTCTCATCTCATATGTGGAATGCAGACCTGTTAACCCAGCTACAGTCTAAGATGTCATAGAAAGAATCTTCACAAAGCAAGCCAGATCTCCAAACTGAACCACATAAGCTGGCAAGTCCAACATTCATATTCCCCAATTCTTTTCCCCATCTACCTCCTTTGTTCACTCCCTTGTTCCTTTGTGTTCATAACCGCCTGACCAATAAGGTGTGTAAAGTCCTTGGAGTACAAAGGCCATGTATGGATTCTTCTTTCCATTCCTCCAGCACAGGGCTTGTTATATCAAAGGTACTTTGTGAACGTTTGTTAAATTAAAAATGCTAAAAGCCAAAGAAATAAAAAGATAGCTTTATGATTTCTAAAGCATTTCCATACTCTCCATGGAGAATCAGGGGTGGTATTAGCATCTACTTTACAAATGAGAAAAGCCTAAAAGGAGAGAAGCAACTTGCCCAAACTTTACCCTGACTCCTCACACGCCAAGCCCAATGTTCCTCCCATCATGTCATAATGTTCAGTGCATTTCTTAGAGCCAAGAAGATGGTTGAGGCAAGAAAGAAGGATCAAGATACACAAAAAAGAATGCCACACATTATAAATTAATCACTTAACAACATAACCAGCACATCCTGAAAAAATAAGCAAATATGACATTCATATCAGAGCAAAAGACTTGGTTTAAAATAAACAAATTCGCCGAGCACGGTGGCTCATGCCTGTAATCCCAGCACTTTGGGAGGCCGAGGCAGGTGGATCATGAGATCAGGAGATGGAAACCATCCTGGCTAACACGGTGAAACCCTGTCTCTACTAAAAATACAAAAAAGTCAGCCGGACGTGGTGGTGGGCGCCTGTAGTCCCAGCTACTCAGGAGGCTGAGGCAGGAGAATGGCGTGAACCTGGGAGGCGGAGCTTGCAGTGAGCTGAGATCGTGCCACTGTACTCCAGCCTGGGTGACAGAGCGAGACTCCTTCTCAAAAAATAAATAAATAAATAAAAAATAAACTCAGCCTGGCGTGGTGGTTTATGCCTATAATCTCAGCACTTTGGGAGGCCGAGGCAGTGGATCCCTTGAATCCAGGAGAGTTCAAGACCAGCTTGGGCAACACCTCA
Organism: Piliocolobus tephrosceles; assembly: GCF_002776525.5. Taxonomy (NCBI): domain Eukaryota; kingdom Metazoa; phylum Chordata; class Mammalia; order Primates; family Cercopithecidae; genus Piliocolobus; species Piliocolobus tephrosceles. The sequence goes on from NC_045446.1 coordinate 63,629,864, forward strand.
TCTCTATAAAAAAAAAACAAAAAAATTAGCTGGGCATGGTGGCGTGCACCTGTAGTCCCAGCTACATGGGGGGCTGAGGCAGGAGGATTGCTTAAGCCCAAGAGGTCAAGGCTGCCGTAAGCTGAGATCGCACCTCTGCACTCCTGCCTGGTGACAGAGTGAAACCTGTCTCAAAAGAATAAAATAAAATAAAACCATATTTAAAGATACTCTGCTCTGGATTATTCCTTACGTAAATCACTTAGAGATGGCATGGATGATGACAGAATAAGATATGTTTTGCCCTTAGAAGCGGATAGTCTAATAGCAAAAATGTGACTCAAATACTCAGAGTTCAAAATCTTGGTGGCAATGGAACACAATGCAGCCATAAAAAAGAACAAAATCCCGTCCTTTGCACCAACATGGATGCAGGTGGAGGCCATTATTCTCTACTCATTCTGGCAAATGAATGCAGAAACAGAAAATCAAATACCACATGTTCTCACTTATAAGCAGGAATGAAACATTGGGTAAACATGGACATTAAGATGGCAACAACAGACACTGGGCTCTACCAAGAGTGTGGGGAAGGGCGGAATGAAAAACTACTTACTGGGTACTACACTCACTACCTGGGCGACAGGATCATTCATACACCAAACATCAGCAACATGCAATTTATCCATGTAACAAACCTGAACATGTACCCTAAAACCTAAAATGAAAGTAGGAAAAAAAATCACAAAGTGAAAAAAAAAAATTCCTAGTGGCAGACAAAATGAGAGAAGTAGCTTGAACTCATAGTTCCAAATAATAAAAGAAAGGCAAGATAACAAGAGCTAAATGAACTTTACAGGTAGCCTGTGGACCATATGTATACAGTTATTGTAGGAGTTCAGAGAAGGGAGGAAAGGCTCACTCTGACTACGTCTGTATCTTCAGTTTTTAGGGTCTTTCAAAAGTCTGTTTTGTTTTATGTTTTTGAGACTGGGTCTCACTCTCTCACCCAAGCTGGAGAGCAGCAGTGCAATCTTGGCTCACCATAACCTCTGCCTCCTGGGCTCAAGTGATCCTCCCAAGGCCTCAGCCTCCCAAGTAGCTGGGACTACCGACGTGTGCCACCATGCTTGGCTAATTTTTGTATTTTTTTGTAGAGACAGGGTTTCACCATGTTGCTCAGGCTGGTCTCGAACTCCTGGGCTCAAGCAATCCACCTGCTTCTGCCTCCCAAAGTACTGGGATTGCAGGCGTGAGCCACCACGCGCAGTCTTGTTTTGTTTTTATTTAAGGAGGAACATAATTTATCCTGAAAACTGTCCCAGAGCTTAAAAAGAGAACAGGTTTGGGAATTCACATGGAGATGGGGAGAGGAAAGAACAACAGAACAGAGGTGAAGATGAGACCGAAGACCCAAACGCCGTCTCCTACATGAAGCTTCACAGACCCTTCCAACTAAAACTAATCACTGTCCTCTATCGCAAAAATACATGGTGACAGTGCCATTCTAGAAACACTTCATATTAGAAGACCTAGTTGTTTATGCAACTGCTTCGCTCCTGGACTATGAGCTCTGAAAGCAGAGGCTATTTTATTAACTTATGGAGTGCCCCACTGGCTAATAAAGAGCCAAGAATATCAAGACATGTACATTATATACACTATGTATATATACGTGTACATATATGATTAACAGAATTGAACCAAAGAATGTTAAAGCTTGGTAGGACCTCAAAGATCATTTAATTTAAGCCCTTCATTTTGCAACTGGGAAAACAAAGACTAAGTGACTCACTCAAAGTCACAGAGCAGGTCACAAATCCAGAACAGGACCTCAGGTCCCTAGAGTCCCAGCCAAAAGAATGGCAGTGAGGCTGCTCTTCTACTCAAAGGACAAGAGATCTCCCATGCTTATTGGTTAGTTCAAAGGCACTGAGCCATTGCAGAGGGAGGTCTAAGGCTCTGAATCAGGAACTGTTACATTCCAAGCGGTTGACACTCTGAATACCAGGCCAAGTCCTTTGTCTCAGGACAGAAAGGCTCAGAAAAATCTGGCAGAACCACCCTTGTTTGATGCAGAGGCCCCAGAACATTTTAGGCTGCAGACTTGGGCAAAGAACCAGGAAGAGTTTTATTGTGATGAAGACATAGAAAAGTTGGGGAAAAAAATGGAGGATGGGAGCAATGGAGAGGTAGAGTCCTAGCAGCACCAACACCAGGAAAGCACTCTTGATGGAAAAGGAAGTACACTTTTAGAAGAAGTTAGCTCACGCCTGTAATCCAACACCTTGGGAGACTGAGGAGGGCGGATTAGTTGAGGTCAGGAGTTCAAGACCAACCTGGCCAACATGGTGAAACCCCATCTCTACTAAAAATACAAAAATTAGCCAGGTGTGGGGACCCATGCCTGTAATTCCAACTATTACTTAGGAGGCTGAGGTATGAGAATCACTTGAACCCAGGAGGTAGAGGCTGCAACAGTGAGCCAAGATCAAGCCAATGAACTCCAGCCTGGGTGACAAAGAAAGAGAAGGAGAAGGAGAAGGAGAAGCAGCAGCAGCAGCAGCAGCAGATAAAGGCTCAGAAAATGGAAGAGAGGGTAATTCCAGGACTCAGTAAAGACTCTCCAGGGAATCACCTAATTTGAGGCTTAATGGTATAGACATAAAAAAAAATCAAATTGACTCCGTCTCTACTGAAAATACAAAAAATTAGCAGGGCGTGGTGGTGGGCACCTATAGTCCCAGCTACTCGGGAGGCTGAGGCAGGAGAATGGCGTGAATCCGGGAGGCGGAGCTTGCAGTGAGCCAAGATTGCACCACTGTACTCCAGCCTGGGGGACAGAGCGAAACTCCATCTCATAAATTAATTAATTAATTAATTTAAAAAATCAAACTGAAGAGTGTGTGATGCCAAGAATAACCCAATCAAGAATAATGCAGCTTGAGCAGCCAAGCCTCCTTATTCTCCATCACCACTGCTGGCCCACTCACCACCACTCTCCATTGAAATCACCTGGGGTGCTCTTCCAGCCTCCTTGAGTGACACCTTCAGGCATGGGAGCAAATCAGATGGATAGGGGTACTATTGAAGACATCGAGTTTTACAAATAATACAACTTAAAAATGGATAAAGAACTTAAACAGGCATTTCTCCAAAGATATACAAATGACCAACAAGCGTATGAATGTATGTTCAACATCATTAGTTATCAGGGAAATACAACTTAACACTACACCGAGATACCACCTCACACCCATTAAGATGACTATTATCAAAAAAAAACAGAAAATAGCAAATGTTGATGAGGACGTAGAGAAATTGGAACCCTTATTTAAAATTTGGTGGTAAAATAAAATGGTGTAGCCACTATGGAAAACAATACAGAGGTTCCTCAAAAAATTAAAAATATAATAACCATATGATCCAGCAATTTCACTTCTGCATATACATTCAAAAGAATTAAAAACAGGATCTCAAAGAGATATTTGCACACCCATGTTCACTGCAATACTATGGACAATAGCCAAGAAGTGGAAGCAACCTAAATTTCCACTGATGAACAGATAAAGAAAATGCTGTATACACACATACATACACACAACTCGCACACACACACACACACGCTGGAATATTACTCACTCTTAAAAAATAAAATCCTGCTGTATATTTCAATATGCATGAATCTTGAGGACATTATGCTAAGTAAAGTAAGTTACTCACAAAAAGACAAATACTGCATGATTCCACTTATATGAGGTATCCAAATAAGTTAAACTCTTAGAAGCAGAAAGTAAAATGGTGGTTACCAAGGTGGAAGTGAAAAGGGGAGTTGTTCAATGGATATGTTAGGTTGGTGCAAAAGTAATTACGGCTTTGGCCATACTTTCAATGGCGAAAACTACAACTACCTTTGCATCAACCTTTAGTTTCAGTTTGGCAAGATGAAAAAGTTCTAGAGATCTATCACACAACAAAGTGCATATAGTTAACACTACTGTAGTCTATATTTAAAAATGGTTAAGATGGTAAATTTTATGTTTTTGTTGTTTGTTTGTTTCTTTTGGTTTTTTGAGACAGAGTCTCACTCTGTCACCCAGGCTGGAGTGCAGCGGCGCGATCTCGGCTCACTGCAAGCTCCGCCTCCTGGGTTCACGCCATTCTCCTGCCTCAGCCTCCCAAGTAGCTGGACTACAGGCGCCCACCACCGCGCCCAGCTAATTTTTTGTATTTTTAGTAAAGACGGGGTTTCACCGTGTTAGCCAGGATGGTCTCCATCTCCTGACCTCGTGATCCATCCACCTCAGCCTCCCAAAGTACTGGGATTACAGGCGTGAGCCACCGCACCCAGCCCTATATGTTATTTTACCACACACACACACAAACACACACACACACACAAACACACACACACACACACACATAAAGTTTTAGGTGTAACACCGAAATTACTAAGTCAGACCACCTGGGAATCAGAATTGTAAACAAACTCCTCACGTATTTTTGAAAAATGGCCGAATTCAGAGAACACTTGCTTCAAAATAAAGTCCAGATTTGATTTCTGCATCAAAAGCCCTGCGTGATCCCATCCCTTTTTATCTTTCATTCTCACCACTTGCTCTTGCCTCAGGTCTCACTCTGTTTTGGCCTCCTGCCTACGTACCAGGAGGACTACAGTCGTCTGTACTACTCTCAGCTGGGCACGGTGGCTCACACCTGTAATCCCAGCACTTTGGGAGGCCCAGACGGGCAGATCATGAGGTCAGGAGATTGAGACCATCCTGGCCAATATGATGAAACCCCGTCTCTACTAAAAATACAAAAAGTAGCCGGGTGTGGTGGCGCGTGCCTGCAGTCCCAGCTACTTGGAAGACTGAGGCAGGAAAATCGCCTGAACCTGGGAGGCGGGGGTTGCACCACTGCACTCCAGCCTGGTGACAGGGAGAGACTCCACCCTCCCCCCGTCCTGCAAAAAAACAAGACACACTGTCCAGCTGACCTTTCTATAATGATGGAAATAATCTAGTATATCTGTGCTGTCCAATATAATAGCTATTAGCCACATGTAGCTACTAAGTACTTGATATGTGGCTACTGAACAGCACAGGACTAGAGCAATAATCAGGTTTCTAGAAGAAAAAGAGAGGACATGGTTAAAACTCAAAACAGAAAACCAAGCACTGCATGTTCTCACTCACAGGTGGGAACTGAACAATGAGAACACGTGGACACAGAGCAGGGAACATCACACACCGGGGCCTGTCATGGGGTTGGGGGATGGGGGAGGGATAGCATTAGGAGAAATACCTAATGTAAATGACAAGTTGATGGATGCAGCAAACCAACAAGGCACATGTATACATATGTAACAAACCTGCATGTTGTGCACATGTACCCTAGAACTTAAAGTATAATATAAACAAATAAACAAATAAAAGTCAAAACAACTCCATGTAATTTTTTTCTCACATATTATTGATATGCATTCATTCATTTAACAAATATTTATTGCTTACTACATGCCAGGTACTACTCTAGATACTGGTGAAATAGCCATGAACAAAACAAACACCCCTGCCCTCAAAAAGCTATGCTCTAAGGAGGCCGACTAGTACAGCAGTTAAGAGCAATGACTCTGGGGGCCAAGATGGCCGACTAGAAGCTGGAGCGTTTGGAGGCTCCCATCGAAAAAAACATAACTATGTGAATCCTTCACCTGCCACCAAGGTATCTAGGTTCTCTCATCAAAATTGACTAGAAGGCTGGCCTGGCCCACAGAGGAAAGGAAGAGCAGTGCAGTACAGCAGCCCACCCAAGAGCTGTACAGAAAAGGGGACCCCCCCTCCCCCCAGCCAAGGAAGGCAGTGAATGAGCACACTACCCAGCCAGGGAAAGTGTGCTTTTCCCACGGAACGTTGCAACCCACGGATTCGAAGATCCCACTTGCGAACCCACGCCACTGGGACACACAGATTCTTACAGCCTCTCAGCTGGAATCTGCTTAAGCCTACCGAACTCCCTGCGGGAGGGGCGACCAGCACGGGCTGCGGCTGCCTGGCTGCCTGCTGTCTAAGCCCTTTCAGCTCCTTGGGGAGGGGCAGCAGCCAGCACTGGAACTCGCAACTGCCTAACACGCTAAGCTCCCTGGGCAAGGTAAGGGCAGCACTCATTTCTATAGCTCCAGGCTGTGCTTTTTCCCTGCTGGAGCCCAGAGGCTGAATGGCTTGGTCCCAAGACTTGTCCCCACAGCCCAACACACAGGCTGTGGCAGTCTGTGGGCAGAGTGCCTCTTCAGGTCTAACCCTGACCCATCCTTCCTCAGTGGGCGGGACTTCCCTGCAGGATCTCCAATAACTCCAGCCAGAGGCTCAGGGACGGAATTCAGATCTCCCTGGGCCTGAGCCCCTAGTGGGGAGGGATGGCCATAGTCTCTTTGGACCAGCAGACTTAACCTCTCCTGGTAGTTCTGAGGAATCTGGGCAGCCCAGACGAGTGGGTTTTCCCCCAGGGGAACACACCCTCACTCTACCAAGGGACAAAGTGCTTCATTAAACAGCTCCTGCTCCCCATGCCACCCGAGACCCTTCAACAGGGTTGTCAGACACCCTACACAGGAGCAATCCTACTGGCACCAGGCTGGTGCCCCTCAAGCTCAGAGGTCCCAGAAGAAGGAACAGGCACTCATCTTGGCTGCTCTTCCAGCCTCCTTGAGTGACATCTCCAGGCATGGGAGTAAATCAGACGAATAGGGCCTGAAGTGAACCCCCAGCAAACTGCAGCAGCCCTACAGAAGAGGGACCCGATTATTGAAAGAAAAACAAACAAGCAGAAAGTGACAACAACAGCATCAACAACAACAACAAAAAAAGGCCCCCACAAAAACCCCACCATCCAAGAGTCAGCAGCCTCAAAGACCGAAACTAGACAAACTCACGAAGATGAGAAGAAATCAATGAAAAAATGCTGAAAACCCAAAAGGCCAGAGTGCCTCTTCTCCTCCAAATGATTGCAATATCTCTCCATCAAGGGCACCAGAATTGGACAGAGGATCGATGGATGAACTGACAGAAGTAGGCTTCAGAAGATGGCTAATAAAAAATGATGATCAAAAGGAGCATGTTCTAACCCAAATGCAAAGAAGCTAAGAACCTTGATAAAAGGTTGGAGGAATTGCTAACTAGGATAACCAGTTAAGAGAGGAACATATACCACCTGATGGAGCTGAAAAACACAGCATAAGAACTTCGTGAAGCACACCCAAGTATCGACAGCCAAATCGACCAAGCAGAAGAAAGGATATCAGAGTTTGAAGACCACTTTACTGAAATAAGACATGCAGACAAAAATAGAGAAAACAGAATGAAAAGGAAGGAACAAAGCCTCCAACAAATATGGGACTTCATAAAAAGACTGAACCTACGGTTGACTGGAGTACCAGAAGGAGATGGAGAGAATGGAAACACACTGGAAAACACACTCCAGAATATTATCCAGAGAACTTCCCCAAACTAGCAAGACAGGCCAACATGCAAATTCAGGAAATCCAGATAACACCATTAAGATATTCCATAAGAAGATCAACCCCAAGACACATAATCATCAGATTCTCCAAGGTAAAAATGAAGGAAAAACTGTTAGGGCAGCCAGAAAGGCCAGGTCACCTACAAAGGGAAGCTCATCAGACTAACAGTGGACCTCTCAGCAGAAACTCTTCAAGCCAGAAGAGATTGGGGGCCAATATTCAACATTCTTAAAGACAAGAGTTTACAACCCAGAATTTCTTTTTTCTTCTTCTTTTTCTTTCTTTTTTTTTTTTTTTTCTTCTTTTGATACAGAGTCTCACCCAGGCTGGAGTACAGTGGTGCGATACCAGCTCACTGCAACCTCTGCCTCCAGGGTTCAAGCAATTCTCCTGCCTCAGCCTCCCGAGTAGCTCGGACTACAGGTGCCTGCCAGCACGCCCAGCTAATTTTTGTATTTTTAGTAGAAGACAAGGTTTCACCATGTTATCCAGGCTGGTCTCAAACTCCTGACCACATGATCCGCCCACCTTGGCCTCCCAAAGTGCTGGGATTACAGATGTGAGCCACTGCGCCCAGCCTCAACGCAGATTTTCATATCCAGCCAAACTAAGCCTTCACAAGCTAAGAAGAAACAAAATCCTTTCCAGACAAGCAAATGCTGAGGGATTTCATTACCACCAGGCCTGCACTGCAAGAGCTGCTGAAAGAAGCACTAAATATGGAAAGGAAAAACTGATACCAGTCACTGTAAAAACATACCAAAATATAAAGATCAATGACACTACAAAAAAACTGCATCAACTAGCGTGCAAAACAACCAAATAGCATCATGATGACAGGATCAAATTCACACATAACAATATTAACCTTAAATGTAAATGGGCTAAATGCCCCAATTAAAAGACACAGACTGGCAAATTGGATTAAGGAGTCAAGACCCATCGGTTTGCTGTATTCAGGAGACCCATCTTATGTGCAAAGGCACACACAGGCTCAAAATAAAGCGACGGAGGAAAATTTACCAAGCGAATGGAAAGCAAAAAAAAAAAAAAAAAAAAGCAGGGGTTGCAATCCTAGTCTCTGACAAAACAACCTTTAAACCAACAAAGATCAAAAAAGACAAAAAAGGGCATTACATAATGGCAAAGGGAACAATTCAACAAGAAGTGCTATTATGAATATATACACATCCAATACAAGAGCACCCAAATTCATAAAACAAGTTCTTAGAGACCTACAAAGAGACTTAGACCCCCACACAATAATAGTGGGATACTTTAAACACCCCACTGTCAGTATTAGACAGATCAATGAGACAGAAAATTAACAAGGATATTCAGGACTTGAACTTAGCTCTGGATCAAGTGGACCTGGCAGACGTCTACAGAACTCTCTACTCCAAATTAACAAAATATACATTCTTCTCAGTACCACATGGCACTTATTCTAAAATCAACCACTAATTGGAAGTAAAACACTCCTCAACAAAAGCAAAAGAAGTGAAATCATAACAGTCTCTCAGACCATGGTGCAATCAAATAGAACTCAGGATTAAGAAACTCACTCAAAACTATACAATTTCATGGAAATGGAACAACCTGCTCCTGAATGACTCCTGGGTAAATAATGAAATTAAGGCAGAATCAAGAAGTTCTTTGAAACCAATGAGAACAAAAAGACAATGTACCAGAATCTCTGGGACACAGCTAAAGCAGTATTAAGAGGGAAATTTATAGCACTAAATGCCCACATCAGAAAGCTAGAAAGATCTCAAATCAACACCCTAACATCACAATTAAAAGAGCTAGAGAGGCAACAGCAAACTAATCCAAAAGCTAGCAGAAGACAAGAAATAACTAAAATCAGAGAAGAATTGCAGGAGATAAAGACACAAAAAACCCTCCAAAAAAAAAAAAAAAAATCAACAAATCCAGGAGCTGGTTTTCTGAAAAAATTAACAAAACAGACAGACTGCTAGCTGGACTAACGAAGAAGAGAGAAGAATCAAATAGACACAATAAAAAATGATAAAGGGGATATCACCACTGACCCCACAGAAACACAAACTACCATCAGAGAGTACTATAAATACCTCTACATAAATAAACAAGAAAATCTAGAAGAAATGGATAAATTCAGAAAATCTAGAAGAAATGGATAAATTCCTGGACACAAACACCCTCCCAAGGCTAAACCAGGAAGAACTCAAATCCCTAAAGAGACCGATTACAAATCTGAAATTGAGGCAGTAATTAATAGCCTTCCAACCAAAAAAGTCCAGGACCAGATGGATTTACAGCCAAATTCTACCAGAAGTACAAAGAGGAGCTGGTACTGTTCCTTCTGAAACTATTATAAACAATTGAAAAGGAGGGACTCCTCCCTAACTCATTTTATGAAGCCGTCATCATTCTGATACCAAAACTGGGAAGAGACACACACACACAAAAAAACAAGCCAAATATCCCTGATGAACATCGATGCAAAAATCTTCAATAAAATACTGGCAAACCGAATCCAGCAACACATCAAAAAACTTACCCACCATGATCAAGTCAGCTTCATCCCTGGGATGCAAGGCTGGTTCAACATATGCAAATTAACAAACATAATCCATCACATAAACATCCAAAGACGAAAAGCACATGATTATCTCAATAGATGCAGAAAAGGCCTTTGATAAAATTCAACATCCCTTCATGAGATCCGGCCACTGCACCCCAGCCTGGGAGACAGCGAGAGACTCCGTCTCAAAAAAAAAAAAAAAAAAAACTCTCAATAAACTAGGTATTGATGGAACATATCTCAAAATAATAAGAACTATTTATGACAAACCCACAGCCAATATCAAACTCTATGGGCAAAAGCTGGAAGCATTCCCTTTGAAAACCAGTACAAAACAAAGATGCCCTTTCTCACCACTCCTATTCAACATAGTATTGGAAGTTCTGGCCAGGGCAATCAGACAAGAGAAAGAAATAAAGGGTATTCAAATAGGAAGAGAGGAAGTCAAGTTGTCTCTGTTTGAAGACAGCATGATTTTATATTTAGAAAACCTCATCATCTCAGCCCCAAAACTTCTTGAACTGATAAGCAACTTCAGCAAAGTCTCGGAATATAAAATCAATGAGCAAAAATCACAAACATTCCTCTACACCAACAATAGGCAAGCAGAAAGCCAAATCATGAATTAACTCCCATTCGCAATCACTACAAAGAGAATAAAATACCTAGGAATACAGCTAACAAGGAATGTGAAGGATCTCTTCAAGGATAACTACAAACCACTGCTCAAGGAAATAAGGGAGGACACAAACAAATGGAAAAACATTCCACGCTCATGGATAGGACGAATCAATATCATGAAAATGGCCATACTGTCAAAATAATTTATAGATTCAATGCTATTCCCAAATAATTCACTGATATTCTTCACAGAATTAGGTGCTGGGAAAACTGGCTGGCCATATGCAAAAAACTGAAACTGGACCTCTTCCTTACTTCTTATACAAAAATTAACTCAAGATGGATTAAAGACTTAAACGTAAAACCCAAAATCATAAAAACCCTAGAAGAAAACCTAGGTAATACCATTCAGGACATAGGCATGGGCAAAGACTTAATGACAAAAATTGCGAAAGCAATTGCAACAAAAACCAAAATTGACAAATGGGATCTAATTAAACTTGCTTCTTTTGCACAGTAAAAGAAACTATCATCAGAGTGAACAAGCAACCTACAGAATGGGAGAAAACTTTTGCAATCTACCGATCTGGTAAAGGTCTAATATCCAGAATTTACAATGTATTTAAACATATTTACAAGAAAAAAAAACAAAACAAGCAACCCCATCAAAAAGTGGGCTAAGGATATGAACAGATGTTTCTCAAAAGAAGACATTTATGTGGCCAACAAACATGAAAAAAAGCTCAACATCACTGATCATCAGAGAAATGCAACTCAAAACCACAATGAGATACCATCTCACGCCAGTCAGAATGGCAATTATTAAAAAGTCAGGAAACAACAGATGCTGGTGAGGCTGTGAAGAAACAGGAAAGCTTTTACACTGTTGGTGGGAATGTAAATTAGTGCAACCACTGTGGAAGACAGTATGGTGATTCCTCAAGGATCTAGAACCAGAAATACCATTTGACCCAGTAATCCCATTACTGGGTATATACCCAAAGGAATATAAATCATTCTACTCTAAAGACACATGCACATATATGTTTACTGCAACACTATTTACAATAGACATGGAACCAACCCAAATGCCCATCAATGATAGACTGGATAAAGAAAATGTGGTACATATATACCATGGAATACTATGCAGCCATAAAAAGAAATGAGATCATTTCCTTTGCAGAGACATGGATGAACCTGGGAGACATCATCCTCAGCAAACTAACACAGGAACAGAAAACCCAACACCGCATGTTCTTACTCATAAGTGGGAGCTGAACACTAAGAACACATGGACACAGAGAGGGGAACAACACACACCTGGGCATGTTGAGGGGTAAGGGGTGAGGGAAGGGAACTTAGAGTACGGTTGCAGCAAACCACCATGGCACATGTATACCTATGTAACAAACCTGCACGTTCTGCACATGTATCCCATTTTTTAGAAGAAATCTTTTAAAAAGAAATATTATGCATACACATAACATGGACATTTTGCCAGCAACATTGGGATTAGTTCAAAAGTGGAAATTAAATGTCATGGAGTTTTGCAAAAAGGGGGAAAAAAAAAAAAAGAGCAACGACTCTGGAGACAGAAAGCTCAGGTTCAGATTCTGGCTCCACTGCTCACCATGTATTCTTTGAAAATCACTAAACTTCTCTATAACTCAGTGTTTTCATCTGTAAAATGACAATAATAATAGTAACGTCTAAGAGGGTTTTTATGAGGATTAAATAAGAGCTAACATATGTAAAGTGCTTAGGACATTGCCCAACACATAAAAACTAGCTATTATCATTATCATTTTATTTTGTTGTTATTATTATGAATGGGGAGGAGGACAATTAGCAAACAGTAAAAAGTAAAGACTATTAGTGATATAGGAGAAAAATAAAGCAGGCCAAAGGGACGGGGAGTACCAGGACAGAAGTTACAATTTTTAAGAGGACAGTCGCCGGGCGCAGTGGCTCAAGCCTGTAATCCCAGCACTTTGGGAGGCCAAGGCAGGCGGATCACGAGGTCAGGAGATCGAGACCATCCTGGCTAACGCGGTGAAACCCCGTCTCTACTAAAAATACAAGAAAATTAGCCGGGCGTGGTGGCGGGCGCCTGTAGTCCCAGCTACTGGGGAGGCTGAAGCAGGAGAACGGTGTGAACCCAGGGGGCGGAGCTTGCAGTGAGCCGAGATCATGGCACTGCACTCCAGCCTGGGGTACAGAGCAAGACTCCGTCTGGAAAAAAAAAAAAAAAAGAGGACAGTCAAGGAAAGTCTCGCTGAGAAGGTGCTACCTAAGAAAAGACCTAAAGGAAGAAAGAGAACAAGCCAGCAGGTGTGTGAAGAATGTAACCCCTTTGTGAAGTACTTGGGGTTATTAACACAATTTTATAGATGGGAAAACTGAGTCTCAGACTAAGGAAACTGTTACATGGCTGATAAATGACTGACCTGGAGTTGAATTCAGGACTGCCTGATTCTAATCCCTTCTCCACTGAGACACTGACTTCCATTCTTTTCTGGACCGAATCAACATCAAAGGACCCTTTTCACATCAGCTTCCCCTTTTGGAACTGAGATTCATAGATTCAATATGACTATACAAGCTCTCTAGGTTAATGGGTTAACCAAAGAAGTTAAAGGCATAGGCCGGTTAACCCACTTGCCCACTCTCACATGCACTCTCTCTCACCTACCACTTCCTAAGAAGTTCCACACCAGGACCTCCATGTTAACTGCAGACAGGGCATAGAAAGCAGGCATTTATCAAGACCAACAAGGCTTAAATACCAAGAAGAACAGGTAAATTATACATCAGAAACAAAGGCCACTTCTTCCAACCAGGTCTTTGAGGGGAAAAGCTCTGCTAGATGTGCGCTGTGGAGAAACTTTGATCAAAAATGAGGTTCAACCTACTGAATCTGATCTAATCTAACCTTGGTATACAAGATATATAGAAATAAGGAGAAAGGAACTCCAGTGGCGCAATCAGTTAGCACATGGTACTTATATGAAATAAAGAGAAAAAAAAAACAAAACCCTCCATATCTCACCTTAGCTTTAAAGAAGGCAGTGATTCAAAATACTTTCAACAATATTTTTTCTGTCTGTTTTGCCTGTGCTCATGAAATCTTTGTGAAAATACTAGAAATCTATTACAGGAAATCATTAGTGCTTCCAGGAGCAGTAGATTCTGGTCCTCCTCTACAGCTTACTAGAAGTCACTTCAACTTTCTGGGCCTCAGTTTCCCCATCAGTTAGAAGCACAGAATAGACATGATATTCTTTAAAGGTCTTCCATCTTTAGCCCTCTATAGCATACTATGTTAATTTGATAATGTATAACACATTTAATATATTATATATTCACATACATAATAATGAAACAGTATTCTGCACCTTCAGACCCAAAATTCACTCAATCAATAAACACAAGTACTAATAGTAAATCAGGCATTGAAAACACAGATATGGACTGGGCGCGGTGGCTCACGCCTGTAATCCCAGCACTTTGGGAGGCCCAGACGGGCGGATCACAAGGTCAGGAGATAGAGACCATCCTGACTAACACAGTGAAACCCGGTCTCTACTAAAAATACAAAAAAATTAGCCAGTCGTGATGGCGGATGCCTGTAGTCCCAGCTACTCGGGAGGCTGAGGCAGGAGAATGGCGTGAACCCGGGAGGTGGAGGTTGCAGTGAGCTGAGATCATGCCACTGCACTCCAGCCTGGGCAACAGAGTGAGACTCCACCTCAAAAAAAGAAAAAAAAACAAAACAAAACACAGATATGCTAAATGACAAATTCATAAAAAGCGTCATTCACATATATTGCTTTCCCCACTCACATAATCATTTCAGAGTTAAGTTCCTACTAAAACAAACAAACAAACAAAAAAACTTGACTCTAAGATTCTGTAGGTTTTTTAAAAATCACACATAAGAGTGTTGCAAATCTTTTATTATCATATATTATACTTAACAACCCTCGAAAACACACACACAAAAAAACCCTCCCTATTCAAACATAGCTCACACTGATATTTCCTGGTTAAATCACTTATAGTCTGAACTACTCAGTGAGAGACTTTTATTTTTTCCCCACGAACTATATGGTGGGAGCACTTCTAATTGTGTTCAAGTCTTTTTCTGACAACCAATTGTTAGGTCCTTGGGAATAGACCCAACATCTTATTTTTCTTTGCCTCCCCAGTAAGACCATTTTATAATTTATTTATGACCCATCCAAGACTAATCCAAAAACAATGTGAAGTGGTTCATCTTATTAAGATATAAAAAAAGACAGTCAAAGATAAAAATAAATAAAACCCATCTGGGACAAAGTCCATTCTAAATTAAATAACCAAAATTCAGGTCCTACAAAGAGGGGAATAGTAGACACTGAGGCCTACTAGAGGGTAGCAGCTGGGAGGAGGGAGAGGACCCCAAAACATAACTATTGGATACTGGGTGATGAAATAATCTGTACAACAAACTTGATTTTACCTATATAACAAACCTACATGTGTAACCCTGAACCTAAAACAAAAGTTAAAAAAAAATTTCAGGTCCTGATAATATCTACCATATACATGCCATGTTATTATTGCTAGTTTACTCATTTGTAAATAAACATGCAATATTAACAACAGACCTCTGAATAATATCACAGGTTTGAAATGTACTGATCCACTTATATGCCTCCCCCTGACCCCTTGACCAAATACGGATCACAGGATGCGAAACCAGCAAATATGAAGGGCCAACCTTTCATAATCATGGTCCTGCAGGGCTAACTGCAGGACCTGGGTATGTGTAGATCTGGGTATTCATAGGGGATCTTGGAATCAATTCCCTGGGTATACCGAGGGACAACTGTACTTCACAGATATAATACAATCAGCTCTTAGGCCAGACACTATTCAATTCAAATCATAGCTCCGTCACATTATTAATTGTGTACTCTCAGGCATAGTTACTTAACCTCTTTGGGTCTTAGTGTCATCTCTCTTAAGTGGTGATAATACCATTTTTACAGCTGATGTAAAAGTTAAATGAAATAATAAAGCCATTTAGCACAATGTCTAGCACACAGTAAGTACTCAATAAAAAGTAGCATCAGCCGGGTGCAGTGGCTCAAGCCTGTAATCCCAGCACTTTGGGAGGCCGAGACGGGTGAATCACGAGGTCAGGAGATCGAGACCATCCTGGCTATTATGGTGAAACCCCGTCTCTACTAAAAAATACAAAAAACTAGCCAGGCGAGGTGGTGGGCGTCTGTAGTCCCAGCTACTCGGGAGGCTGAGGCAGGAGAATGGCGTAAACCCGGGAGGCGGAGCTTGCAGTGAGCTCAGATCTGGCCACTGCACTCCAGCCTGGGCAACAGAGCGAGACTCCGTCTCAAAAAAAAAAAAAGAAAAAAAAAAAGTAGCATCATCGCTAGGTTTATTAAAATATTTTAAATAAGTGTGGGAAAGGCTCTGAAGTTTAAAGTGCTATGAAATGTTCAGAATGCTTACTATTACTCATATCCAAAATTAAGCAGCAAATGAATAAAAAAGGAAAAAATATTCAAAGACAGTTGTCTTAAACAACATAGTTCTCTCTTTCGCATTTCTAGCCTCCTTTCAAACATCTTTAATACACAGTAAAATACAAATGGAAATAAATGCAAGCTATGCATTTGCAACTGACAGAAAGGTGAGGCCTGGGGTTTTTCCACCAAGTCGGAACAAAATTGCTACGTCTCCTACTTCTAGCCCTGTAAGTGATGTGTGCGTGTGTGTGTGCGTGTGTGTGTGTGCGTGTCTCCCTGAGAATACCAGAGGTGGGTAGGGGTGTGTGGGTGTTTAGGGGTGTGTGCGTATATGGGTGTATTTCCCCCGAGAGTACTAGGGGTGTGTGTGTGTGTGCATGCGTGCGTGCCCTAATAGTACTAGACCACAGTAGTCCTCTCAGTCTGTGGCCTGCTCTATAGGATGACAGGAGGTACAGCCTCCTGGCAGCAGAGGACATAAAAAAAGACAACCAAAATAGGGTAAGACAGAAGAAAAATACTCAAAAAGCCAGTGTAATATGATCACCAATGGGAACTAGTTTGTGTGTATATGTTGAATAAGCCAGTATGTGTGTAGTCACTGATCATTATGTTTTATTGCATTATGATCTGTGTACATGAAGAGTGTCAAAGAAAAGGCTCATCTGTGTCTCATATACAGAGTCTGTATTAGACCATTCTTGTATTACTATAAAAAAAAAATACCTGCAGTTGGGTAATTTATAAAGAAAAGAGGTTTAATTGGCTCACCATTCTGCAGGCTATACAGGAAGCATGGTGCTGGCATCTACTTCTGATGAAGCCTCAGGAAGCTTACAATCATGGAGGAAAGTGACAGGGAAACACCATGTCACATGGTAAGAGCAGAAGCAAGACAGTGGGGCAGCGCCACACACTTGTAAACATCCAGATCTCCCACAGATTCATTCATCACCAAGAGGATAGCACTAAGCCATTCATGAGGGACCTGCCCCCATGATCCAAACACCTTCCACCAGGCCTCACTTCCAACACTGGGGATTATATTTCAACATGAGATTTGGAGGGGACAAATATCTACATTTCTGATATCAGAGTCCTAAAATATTAGAACCCAAGAACATTTAGACATTATCCCATTGATATTGTTTTGCTATGTCCCCACCCAAATCTCATCTTGAATTGTAGCTCCCATAATCCCCACGTGTCGTGGGAGGGACCCAGTGGGACTAACTGAATCATGGGGGCGGGTTTTCCCATGCTGTTCTTGTGATAATGAATAAGTCTCACGAGATCTGATAGTTTTATAAAGGGCAGTTCCCCTGCACACCCTCTCTTGCCTGCTGCCATGTAAGATGTGACTTTGCTCCTCCTTCGCCTTCTGCCATGACTGTGAGGCCTCCTCAGTCATGTGGAACTGTGAATCCATTAAACCTCTTTCCTTTATAAATTACTCAGTTTCAGGTATGTCTTTATTGGCAGTGTGAGAATGAGCTAATACACCAGTACAGCATCAATATTATTACAGATGCAGTAACTAAGGACAAGAGAGGGAAAGAAGTTTATCCACGATCACACAGGCAAGTCAAGGAGCAGAGCTGGATCAGAACTTAGGACAAGGCTGATTGTGAACTCGAGTATAAAGTGTGTTAGGAAGGGAGTCAGTTAAAAACTTTATCATTTGTTAACAAATCTCCAAGGATGGCTTAAGAATTCCCAGTTACAAATCCTGCTGACTATTAAGTGGGAGTCACTAAGTAAATCCTGCTAAGTAAATAATTCCCATCCACCACTGCCTTGTTGAATGTTTTTCAAATGTTCACCTCAGAAAAATGGGAAATTATGACATGTCACGGACCTTTGAAGCTGCTCAAGAATAGCTAAAGTTCCACATATTAAGTACATCAAAGTGAAATATCCCCCACAAAGCTCCAATCTGTAAAGGGTAAAAAGGTAGAGAGTTCTATACCCAACTGCTGTATAGGGTTCCCACAGCTACCTTTATAGAGGGATCAGTGGTATTAACGGAAACAAAAATTACATCCCCAAATCTAGAATTCTAGGCTTTTAAGACCTATCAGCCTCCACTCTCCAGCACTTAACAATGTTCTAGGCAAACTGAACAGGTGCTTGGCCTTCTAAACTTTGTGTAAACAGGAAGAGAAGTGTGTGTTCACTTTCCCTCCACAAATTTTATGCCATCTATGTAAATTCAAATCCTAGCCATCCTTCAGGCCTAGTTCAAAGCTCCCAACTCTGGGAGGCTTTCCCTAAAAAGCCCATAGTACAGAGATCCCCTTTTCACCTTTTTCCTCCAGCATTTCTCACTGCTTTCCCTTTACCGCCATTCACTTAATTCAACTTGTGCTCTGGCCACATTAGTCTAGTTGCTTCTCTCCAGGTGCAGCTAACACTCACTGCCTCCAGAGCTCTGCTCCGTCTGTTTCTCCCTCGTGAAAATTGAAAATCATAACTATCCACTCATAGTGTACTAGAATGAAGATAGACAACTCAGATTCAGAATACCCAAGTTGGAACCTTGGCTCCATCTATTCACAGCCAAGATCCCCCATCCAAGCCTACCTAGCTCTTTCAACTAGGCAACACCTCCCCATTACATAAAACCTGATAATAACCACTAATTTAATAAACCTGAGAGGTTATTAGGCATACCTTTGAGGGATAAGAGATAAGGCATAATCTCTGTCCTCTACAGAGCATATGATCTTATGTGAGTAGAAAATTAGGAGGTAGCAGAGCCTTGGAGGGAGAAAAACCAGCCTGGAGTCAAGGCATCAAAGTCCTAGTCTCACTTCTGCCACAGAATATGCGGAATCTGGGTAAGTATTAGGTTAGTGAAAAAGTAACTGCAGTTTTTGCCATTACTTTTGCACTAACCTAATACTTTCACTTACTGGGCCTAAGCTTTCTTCCTCTGTAAAATGAGCACGGATTAGAGGCCGTCCCAGCTTTGATATTCTGCAGAAAATAACCACAGTACTAGCCTGTTCATGAGGTGAGCCAAAAGGGGGTACAGATAATGCCTAATGTAATCAGAAACAAGCTGCTGAATTCAATGGAAGCTGCTCTGTGACCACCAGATCCAATGGAACCTCAAAGAGGGGATGGAAAAGTTGAAGCCAGATGATGAATCCATCTGTTGCTAGGAGGTATGGCTAATCACAGGAACACTTCTCATTCACAGGAAGCTCTGCACAAACCCTCCATTCAGGTCCCAAGGTCCCTTCCCACAAAAGGAGCCTCGTGGCCCAGAAAAGGAAAGGTACCAGTCAGGAGCCTGGAGACACAGACAATGGATAAAGCCAAATGGTGCAGAGCCCATCCAGCCCAGAGCCAAGGCCACATCTTGGCCCTTCTCAATTGTCAGGTTTGTTTTTTTTTTCCCTCCCTCGGGTAAAGGAAGCAATAAGCTCCAGCAGCACTGAATTTTTCTTTTTTCTTTTTTTTTGAGATGGAGTCTAGCTCTGTTGCCCAGGCTAGAGTGCAGTGGCGCAATCTCTGCTCACTGCAAGCTCTGCCTCCCAGGTTCCCGCCATTCTCCTGCCTCAGTCTCCCGAGTAGCTGGAACTACAGGCGCCCAACACGACGCCTGGCTAATTTTTTATATTTTCAGTAGAGACGGGGTTTCACCTGTGTTAGCCAGGATGGTCTCCAACTCCTGACCTCGTGATCCGCCTGCCTCGGCCTCCCAAAGTGCTGGGATTACAGGCATGAGCCACCGCGCCTGGCTGAATTTTTCAGAATATGTAATGAATCTTAAGCTCTTTTAGCCAAAAACAGTTTTTGCTTTGTAGAACTTATTTGCAAATTTCAGAGAAATAGCAACAAATTCTTTCTGTAAGCATCAGAAAGAGTAAAAATGCAGGTTTTGCATTTCGTCAGATTCAGGTTCAATCTAAGCTCAACTATTTATTATCTAGATGATGTGCAAGTTATTTAACATCTCTGAGTCTTAGTTTCCTCATCTGTAATAATGTGACTTAACGATCCTCACTTCACAGGATTAGCCTGAGAATCAAATAAGATACATGAGAAGCACATTTCAGTCACTCTGTGTACTCCTCTTTCCTTCTTGCTTCCATGTCACAGTGTATTTATTTCTACTGCAGCATTAATCCTAATATAAAGTATGATCTAGCTATCTATTAGTATATTTACATACTCTTTATCTGTCTCTGTCATGAGATTGTGAACAGCTTGCAAACAGGGGAAGTATTTTAATCCATACTTGAGATTCCCTAAAACAGTACCTGGCACATAGTAGAGCCCTTAGGAAACTGGATAAATGTGCCTACCATGTGTCCAGTCCTATGCTAGGTATATATAAGGAATGAAAAAATGATCACAATAATATTGAACACAATAAGCATATAACAACAAACACATATAATTTACTTTGTGTTAGGCACAGTTCTAAGGCATTTAACTCTTTCCCTGCTCCCATATCACACTTATAACTACCTGATGAGTAGGTATTATTATACCTACATTTTTTATGAGAAAACTGGGGCACAGAAAGGTTAAGTAGCTTCCCCAAGTCCAAAATAGGCAAATCCATAGAGAAAGAATGTAGATTATTGGTTGCCAGGGCCTAGGAAGAAGACAGAATGAGAAGTGACTGCTAATAGGTACAAAATTTATTTTGAGGGTGATGAAAATGTTCTAAAATTAGATGGATGTGATATTTGCACAAGTCTGTGCAAATATTTCTAGTATAGTAAAAACCTCTGAATTGTGTACTTTCAAAGGTGGATAAGGGTGGATTTTACAATATATGAATTATATCTCAATAAAGCTATTTTATTAAAAAAGAAAAAAAAAATCTTGCCCAGGGTCAGAGAGCTAGGAATTGGCAGACCCAGAATTCTGACCCTTAAAATCTGTGCTTTTAACCACTATTCTATACTGCACTATTCTATACTAGAAAGTTAAAATCTAGTACTATCTAGTTATTATTATTTACATAAATATAATATAGCTAGCTAGACAGATAGAAACATAGAGGCTATAGATATTAGAAAGAAAACAAGGCCTGGAATTGCAAGTGTTCAATAATGTTTAGTTGAATTGAACTGAAAAATATGCCCATTTATTAATTTAATCCCTGACCTCAAGGCATTCAGTATAAAACATGGTCCAGACATGCTAGCAAACGCGTCCTAATGTAAAGCTAGAAGGAAATATGCACTACGTAAAGATATTGCCCTAGGGAAACATCTGCTGTAGTCTGGCAGATATTCAATATCAATGACTATCCATATATAAGCTCCTCAACAGTTTCCAGTTCCACAGTTTCTCTCTTGTAGTTAGCACCATGTGACCGGTTTTGGCCAATGTTCTATGAACAGAAATGACATGTCTCACTTCCAGGTAAAAGTTGTTTTTTGTTTGTTTGTTTTTGTGTTTTTTTTTTTAATTTTTAATTTTTTTGAGACGGAGTCTCGCTCTGTCGCTCAGACTGGAGTGCAGTGGTGTGATCTTGGCTCACTGCAAGCTCTGCCACCTGGGTTCACACCATTCTCCTGCCTCAGCCTCCCAAGTAGCTGGGACTACAGGCGCCCACCACCATGCCCAGCTAATTTTTTTTTTTTTTTTTTTTTTTTTGTATTTTTAGTAGAGATGGGGTGTCACCATGTTAGCCAGGATGGTCTCAATCTCCTGACCTGGTGATCCACCCGTCTCGGCCTCCCAAAATGCTGGGATTACAGGCGTGAGCCACCACGCTCTGCCCAGGTGAAAGAATTTAAAAGCTAGTATATGACTCTTCTGCTCTCTCTCGTCTACAAAGGTACCCTGGAAATCTCATGTTGAGGTGGCAGCATCATAAGACTAAAGCAGCCTAAACACACTAGTCATCACATCCTGGAGGACAATGGCCCTCCAGAGTCACCTCACCCGCACTGGAATTCATAAGCAAGAATTCAACAAATCGTTCTTATATTAAACCACTGAAATATTGGGGCCAATAAGTTACCACAGCATAATTCTGCCTGTCTAATATAATAAGAAACAAATCCAGAATATGTGAATTCAAATCTGTACTCTACCGCTTACTATTTTGGCTATGTTATTTGAACTTTCTGGCCCTTGGTTTACTCATCTTTAAAATGGAGGCAGTGGCCAGGCATGGTGGCTCATGCCTATAGTCCTAGCACTTAGGGAGGCCGAGGTGGGCTTGAGCCCAGGAATTTGAGACCAGCCTGTGCAACATGGCAAAACCCTGTCTCTACAAAAAATACAAAATTTAGCCCAGCGTTATGGTACATGCCTGTAGTCCCAGTTACTCGGGAGGCTGAGGCTGCAGTGAGCCATGATCACACCACTGTATTCCAGCCTGGGCAACAGAGTGAGACCCTCTCTCAAAAAATAAATAAAATAAAAAGAAGGTAGTGAGCACGTCACTGTACTCCAGCCTGGGCAACAGAGTGAGACCCTCTCTCAAAAAATAAATAAAACAAAATAAACAGAAGGAGTTGTTATGATAGTTAAATGAAATATATTAATGCACCTGGCATAATACAACTGCTTTTGAGAAAAAAACAAAACTGAATCTGGTGCTTGATTGAGAAATTCTAATTGAATTTCTATGTTGTCAAAAGCAAGAAAGGGCATACATAGTGTTTGGAGGAAACTGTGCTTTAGTTTAGAAAGAACAGTTAATTATTTCTCTAGGGGAGAAAAAAACAATCCCATACTTCTGTCTGCACAACACTTTATTTGTATGTCCAAAATAACCTCCTTGTGAGGTGCAGTGGCTCACATCTGTAATCCCAACACTTGGGAGGCCAAAGCAGGTGGATCACTTGAGTCCAGGGGTTCAAGACCAGCCTGAGCAACATGGCAAGACCCCTGTCTATACAAAAAATACAACAAATTAACCGAGTGTGGTGGTGTGCACCTGTAGTCCCAGCTACTCAGAAGGGTGAGGTAGGAGGATCACCTGAGCCCAGGAGGTTGCGGCTACAGTGAGCCATGATCACAGTACTGCATTCCAGCCTGTGTGACAGAATGAGACCCTGCCATCCATTCATCCATCCATCCATCCATATATCCATCCATCCATCCATAACTTGTACACTACTACATGTGATCTTCACAAGAGTCCAGGCAGGCAAAGATCCTTATCAAAGAAAGATTAACACAAGCCCCCAAAGCTTAATCTACACCTACCCATGGACCAGTGGGAAGAGAACAGTGTCCTTTTAAAGCAATGGAAAGGAAAGGTACTTAATCTATCAATAGCTCCTCATAACCACCTCAAGGAGTAATAGAGGTGCCATAATTTGCTCTGCCCAAAATAGCTCCCTTTGGCCCATTTATAGTGCCTAAGATTCCCTCATTAAGATACTCACTCCAGGAAGGGACAATACAACATCAACAATTAACACATAAGTTCTTATAAACCAATGAAACGGCCAGGCACGGTGGCTCATCCTGTAAGCCCAGCACTTTAGGAGGCCAAGGCAGGCAGATCACCTGAGGTCGTGAGTTCAAGACCACCCTAACCAATACGGTGAAGCTCCACCTCTGCCAAAAATACAAAATTAGTCAGGTGTGGTGGCAGATGCCTGTAATCTAAGCTACTCCGGAGGCTGAGGCAGGAGAAGCACTTGAACCCAGGAAGCAGAGGTTGCAGTGAGCCAAGATCGTGCCATTGCACTCTAGCTGGGGTAACAAGAGCAAAACTCTGTCTCAAAAAAAAAAAACAAACAAAAAAACACCAACTATCTATTAATTTTAAAAGGAAAAGAAAAAGTACCATTACCAATCTATCACATTAACAACAACAACAAAAATTCCAGGGGAGATATTTAAAAAACTATAATCACTCATAACATATAAATTATAAAATCCCATGACCTAATATAGGCGCTCAATTGAACTGGCACTAATCAAGAAGAATAGAAATGTCATAGGAAGAACGATAGAAAGAACGAGGTTGAGGAAACACTTCTCACAGGACAAGTATCATGAAAGAGGTAACATTTTGGCTGAGTCTGAAGGGTCTTAAGAATCAGAATCTTCTGGCCAGGTTCACGCCTGTAATCTCAGCACTTTGGGAGGCCAAGGTGGGTAGATCACAAGGTCAGGAGATCGAGACCATCCAGGCCAACATGGTGAAACCCCATCTCTACGAAAAATACAAAAATTAGGTGCGTATGGTGGCGTGTGCCTGTAATCCCAGCTACTCAGGAGGCCGAGGCAGGAGAATCACTTGAACCCAGGAGGCAGAGGTTGCAGTGAGCTGAGATCACGTCACTGCACTCCACCCTGGTGACACAGCGAGACTCTGTCTTTAAAAAAAAAAAAAAGGAATCAGAATCATCTTAGAAAACTCCTCAAAGGCATTAAGATTTCTGGCTCTTTGGGGGAACATCTGGGAGCTCTATAAAATGAACTTGTAATATAATATAAAAGGCTTGTAGTCAAAAGACCTAAATGTGTCCTGGCTCTGTCCTTTATTGGCTGTGTTACCTCAAGAAAGTTACTTAACCTCTCTGGTTTCACTTTCTCCACTTGTAAAATGGAGAATAAAACCACTTACCTTACTGGATTGTCAAAATAATTAAATGAGAGAAATTGTTGAGGAAGTGCCTGATAAACTGAGATTGCTAACAACACTTAACTCTAAATGAATATCCTTAGGACTAATACCCCTCCATCCCTATACTATGATAGAATCAAGTTTAAGTAATTTTCTAATGTTAAATTATTGCTGGAACTGAATGCCGTTACACTTTGAATAATTATACTTCAAACTAAGCCCAATTAAAGTTTACTTTTAAATGTAGATTCCTCACCTCCTTCTCTAGGTTTCTGCAGAACTTCATGTTAAACTTCTAATAAATATATTTTTTTCCATGTCCACCTCTTCTCATAGATTTTGAGTGTCTCTAGGGCAGAGATCATGGGCAATTCACTTCTAATTAGGTGCCTAGCAGTAAACGTCTGTTATGTTGTCTACAAATGAGTCAATGGACCTCTGGTACTTTAAAGAATGCCTGCATGTTAGAAAACCCCTCATTCATTCATCCAAAAATATTTATTATGCACTTTCTATGTGCCTTCTCAATCTTACAGAAGCAGCAATGAACAAAAGAGACATTATCCCTACCTTCATGGAGTTTACTATCTAGTGGGAAAGACACATATGAATCAAATAATTTCAAGTATACTAATAAATGATTTTTTTAAATGCAGATTGCTATGGGAGCTTGCAGTAGACAAGAGCATGTAGTAACCGAAAATTTGTAGCTGTAAGGCACTTGCAATACCACTGATTCTACATACTTGCAGTGGTACAATCACAGCTCACTATAACTTTCAACTCCTGGGCTCAAGCAATCCTCCCACCTCAGCCTACCGAGTAGCTAAAATGACATGTGTGCATCACCACACCCAGCTAATTTTTAAATTTTTTGTAGAGACATTATCATGTTGTTCACGCTGGTCTTAAATGATCCTCTCACCTTGGCCTTCCAAAGAGATGGGATTATCGGTGTAAACCACCACACCCAGCCTCTACATACTTTTTAAAAAGTAACTGAGTAGTAAATAATCTCCCCCATCCCAATTTCCACACCCCTTCCCCTCATGCAGCTCGTCCAGAATCCGGATTACCTGACTGTTAGAAGCTATTTGCTCTTTTTATTATTCCAATTCATAGATTTCTAAATCCAAAAGAAAAAGATTCTATATTATTAACAGTTAAAAGGTACTGTTTCAGGGGGTGGGGGTTAATACATGACATGGTGGATTATGATTGCCCATTAGTTCTTGGGAAGGTACACTCCTAACATGCAGAAATAAACACTTCTGTCTCTCAAGAGGATCAGGGAAAAACAGTAACTCAGAAGTGTCTTTTATACTGTACAACCTTGGTCTTGGCTCAAGAATACCAATTACTTTTTTGAAATACCCGATATGACCTTGAGTGTTTTTTAACACAAACGCAGATACTGTAGCTTTTTAAAAATAAAACAGGAAGCATTTGCCATTCATATAAGAGTCAATTACAGAAGCAGAAGATTTGAAACCAGTCCTTTCAGTGTATGTCAAAACTCAATAGCAAATGTCTATTCAAAAAGAAAAAGGAGTGGGGACTGTCAATGATTCCACTTACTGCCTTGCAGGCAGGAGCAATGGCAATCTGGTTCACTACTGCATTCTCAGTGTCTAACACAGTGTCCAGGTCTTGACACATACTAGTACTTGCTGAAAGAATGAAGAAACTACATTTTTAAACAGGTTTTCTTTTTCTATCACTAGTAAGTGACAGAACCAAGCTCTGAACTCCTGACTTTTACACCCTAGTGGTGACTATCTAGGGATATTAGAGAGTAGTACACAGGCCTATAACTGGGCTGAATCAATTTCCCAGGGAAGATATGCAGTACCCTGCTAGGAATAATCTCTTATAACAGATTGTATTTTCCAAAGATGGTTACAATAACATCTCTGCTATAATTTGGAAATCTGACCTTCCAAACCTCATGTTGAAATTTGATCCCCATCCTAAGTGAAATAAAAATTTTAAAATATTTAAAAACATTAAAAATTAAAAATTAATTAAAATTAAAATATTTTAATATTAATTTTTTTTAAATCTGATTCC
The DNA here is from genome assembly GCF_002776525.5 of Piliocolobus tephrosceles. Taxonomy (NCBI): domain Eukaryota; kingdom Metazoa; phylum Chordata; class Mammalia; order Primates; family Cercopithecidae; genus Piliocolobus; species Piliocolobus tephrosceles. Next base: position 63,656,722 of record NC_045446.1, read on the forward strand.
CAGTGTTGGAGGTGGGGCCTAGTGGGAGGTATGTGGGTCACGGAGGCAGATCCCTCATAAATAGATTAACGTGGGGAGGGGGCATGAAGTGGTGGTGGGGGGAAACTCCTTGCTCTGTTTGTTCCCTCCAGTGCTGGCTCTTAAAATGAATGTGAGCCAGGCGCAGTGGCTCACGCCTGTAATCCCAGTACTTTGGGAGGCTGAGGCAGGTGGACCACGAGGTCAGGCATTTGAGAACAGCCAGGTCAACATGGTGAAACCCCATCTCTACTAAAAAATACAAAAATTAGCTGGGTGTGGTGGTATGTGCCTGCAGTCCCAGATACTAGGAGGCTCAGGCAGGAGAATCGCTTGAACCTGGGAGGCAGAGGTTGCAGTGAGCCAAGATTGCGCCACTGCACTCCAGCCTGGGCAACAAAGTGAGACTGTCTCAAAAAAAAAAAAAAAAAATCTGGCACCTCTCTCAACTTCCTCTCTCACCATGTAATTTCAGTGGCTCCCCTTCCCCTTCTGCCATGAATGGAAGCAGCCTGAAGCCCTCACCAGAAGCACATGCTGATGCCATGCTTCCCATATAGCCTGTAGGACCATGAACCAAAGTAGCCTCTTTTCTTTATAAATTACAGCTTTAGGTATTCCTCTATAGCAACACAAATGGACTGAGACAATCTCCCACCCCACATGCTCTACCACAATGTGATCTTGCCACAACTCCATCAAGAGGCAGATACTATTTCTCCTCCCCTTGAATCTGGGTGGGTCTGATCTTATGAATACCAATAGAACGCAGCTTTTGCCTGGTTTTCATGGGATGCTTCCTAGTAAGAAACTCTGAAAAACAATGTAAGGGTCTACTTCATTCATTCAGGCTTTCAACAAATATTTGTTATGAGTTCCTACCATGTGTCAGGCCCTAGACATTGTGTTAGGCACTGAGAACGCAATTATGCATTACTCAGCCACTGCCCCTGTCCTCAGAGCTTACACTCTAGAGGAGGAAAGAGATGAAGGGCAAGTGGGGCAGACTAATACATCCTATAATTACAACATGTAACAGAAGCTTATAAAGAAGCAAAAAGAGCACGGTGAAACCCCACCTCTACTAAAAAACATACAAAAAATTAGCCGCACGTAGTGGTGGGCGCCTGTAGTCCCAGCTACTTGGGAGGCTGAGGCAGGACAATGGAGTAAACCCAGGAGGCGGAGCTTGCAGTGAGCTGGGATCCGGTCACTGCACTCCAGCCTGGGCGACAGAGTGAGACTCCGTCTCAAAAAAAAAAAACAAACAAAAAAAAGAAGCAGCAAAAAGAGATTTGCTTGAGGATGGCAAGTCAAGAAAGGGCATTCCAAGGCAGTGACATTTAAACAAGCCATAACAGAGGAGTAGTTAGCAATGAAGAAGAGAGGAACAGGAAATATTTTAGAAAAAAGAACAGCCTGAACAAAGGCACTGAAGCAGAAAAAAGCTTCACAGGCTCTCAGAGGAGCTGAGAGATGATGAGGATAGCTGGGAACACAGAACGAGGGAGACAGTAGCACAAAGACCAGGGTGTGTGTGTGTGTGTGTGTGTGTGTGTGTGTGTGTGTGTGTGTGTGTGTGTGTGTGTATATTCCCCCCCCCCAAGAGATAGGGTCTCACTATGTGGCCCAGGCTGGTCTCAAACTCCTGGGCTCAAACAATTATCCCACCTCAAACTCCTGAGTAGTTGAGACTACAGGCGGTGACTATGCCCAGTACATAGATTTTTGAAGCAATACTGCTGGGTTAATCACAGGTCAAGAAGTGCAGCATATCAGATTCACCTGTTAAAATTATAATTTTATTGGCTGGGGCGGTGGCTCACGTCTGTAATTCCAGCACTTTGGGAGGCCGAAGCGGGAGGATCACAAGGTCAGGAGATCGAGACCACGATGAAACCCCGTCTCTACTAAAAATACAAACAATTAGCCGGGCACGGTGGCAGGCGCCTGTAGTCCCAGCTACTCGGGAGGCTGAGGCAGGAGAATGGCGTGAACCCGGGAGGCGGAGCTTGCAGTGAGCCGAGATCGCGCCACTGCACTCCAGCCTGGGGGACAGAGCGAGACTCCGTCTCAAAAAAAAAAAAAT
>NC_045446.1:63663828-63767966 GCF_002776525.5 Piliocolobus tephrosceles
CCCAGCTAATTTTTTGTATTTTTAGTAGAGACAGGGTTTCACCATGTTAGCCAGGATGGTATCGATCTCCTGACCTCATGATCTGCCCACCTCGGCCTCCCAAACTGCTGGGATTACAGGTGTGAGCCACCGTGCCTGGCCAGGAACTGGGGTCATTAGGACTCTTACTGGCTATATCAGATACTTTGCAGTGTCCCAAATGCAGAGGTTGTAACAGCCAATATAAAAGACAATGAGGCCAGGCATGGTGGCTCACACCTGCAATCCCAGCACTTTGGAGGTCAAGGAGGGTGGATCACCTGGAGTCAGGAGTTCGAGACCAGACTGGCCAACTTGGAGAAACCCAGTCTCTACTAAAAATACAAAAATTAGCCAGGTGTAGTGGCAGGCATCTGTAATTCCAGCTACTCGAGAAGCTGAGGCAGGAGAACTGCCTGAACCAGGAGGTGGAGGTTGCAGTGAGCTGAGATAGCACCACTGCACTCCAGCCTGGGCAACAGAGCAAGACTTATCTCAACACACACACACACACACACACACACACACACACACACACACAATGAGAGGGTGCTGCTGGGACCACAGGTTTACTCATGTGAACATCACCAGCAAACACTCCAAAGAAGGTTTCTGCGTTCTCTAGAGCAGAAAGGGCAATGGTGAGAGTCAGAGAGTCAGAGCCAGAGCTGGAGTCTCAGCTTCTCTAATAACTCATTCTAAAAACCTTTGGTCCCCTAATTCTACAGGCCTTATTTCCATGTATGGTAATAACGCTTTATTTCATATGTTTTTGGGGAGAAGGAAGGCATAATGATCATTTATAATTTAACTTAATTTTATTTTATTTATTTTTTAAGAGACAGGGTCCTGCTATGTTGCACAGGCTGGCCTTGAAGTTGGGCTCAAGTGATCCTCCTACCTCTGCCTCCCTGGTAGCTGAGACTTCAGGCACACAGTGACCGCCTTAATTTTACATTTGATTAAAGCGAATAGACTGATAGTTTCACAAGTCAAACTCAATACTATAAGGTTTATATCAAAAAAGCAGCAATCCCCTATCTTACCTTTGACCTCTGCTTCCCAATGGTAATCACTTTCAACTTTTAGCACCATGCCTGGTTAATTTTTTTGTATTTTTTGTAGGGACAGTGTTTCGCCCCATTGCCCAGGCCAGTCTCAAACTCTTCGTGGACCCAAGCCATCCTCCCACCTCAGCCTCCCAAAGTGCTTGGATTACACGTGTGAGCCACCATGCCCAGCCCCTCTTCCTTTTCTACCTCATTTAGATATATCAAACTACCAAGTTTTCTGAGATAGCACAGATGGGAGATAAATCTTTTGAGATACTGTGTATCTGAAAATGTCTCTCCCCCCACATTTTTCGTTTTTTTGGTTTTTGTTTTTTTGAAGAGACAGAGTCTCACTCTGTCACCCAAGCCAGTGTACAGTGGTGTCATTATAACTCACTGTAACCTCAAACGCCTGAGCTCAAGCAATCCTCCCACCTTGGCCTCTCAAAGCACTGGGTATAGGTAGGAGCCACTGCCCCCAGCCCCCACTCTCAAAATTAATTGTTAGTTTTGACTGGGTATAGAATTATAGCTTGAAAATCCTTTCCTCTCAAAATGTAAGATAATTCCTCCACTTTCTTCTAGCTTCCAATATTGCTTTTGAGAAATCAAATGCTTTTGTATATAACCTCTTAATTCTCTCTGGAAGCTTTTATACTCTCGTTCCAAAATTTTATGGTGTTCTGAAATTTTATGGTGACGTGTTTCTTTTTTCATTCAGTGTATTGAGAATTGATAGGGTTTTCAATATAAGCACATGTGTACTTAAGTTCTGGGAAGCAGTATCATTTCTTTGATGATTTTTTCACTTCATAAGCCAAAATCTGACTATGAGGGGATCCAAAAATCTGAAGGGAAGAAACTAGAGAAATTGGAGAAAAGGAAATCACTAAAAAAATTAAATTAATATTCTTAAATTTAAATATCTTTTAAATTTAAATAGATATTGATCTATTTAAATTGATCCTCTGATTTATTTCTTTCCTCTTCTATTTTCTACTTGTTTTCATTCTACTTTATTTTTGATATTATATATATATATATGTGTGTGTGTGTGTGTGTGTATATATATATATGTGTATATATATGAAATAGAGTCTTGCTTTGTTGCCCAGGCTGGAGTACAGTGGCATGATCTCGGCTCACTGCAACCTCCACCTCTCAAACTCAGGCAATTATCATGCCTCACCCTCCCACCAAGTAGCTGGGATTACAAGCATGCGCCACCATGCCTGGTTAATTTGCTGTGTTTTTAGTGAAGACAGGGTTTCACCATGTTGGTCAGGCTGGTCTCGAACTCCTGGCCTCAAGATGATCCACCTGCCTCGGCCTCACAAAGTGCTGGGATTACAGGCAAGAGCCACTGCATTCAGCCTACTTTCATTACTGTATTTTTAAGTGTCCAAAAATTATTTCTTGCTGACTATTCCTTTTTCAAATAGGACTTTATTCTTGTTTCACTAAGGTAATAACTTATTTGATCTGAGTTTTTTGCAAATTTTTTTTTCCCTCCTACATTGTTTATCTTGTGCTTGTATGCTTTCCCTTTCCCTCAATCCTTCTCCCCTCTCCATTCCCTCTCTTTTTTGGGGGGTAGGGTTCCTTCTATTGTTTCTTTTAGTTTCTGTTATTCATGTTAGAAGTTTTTCTCAAATATCAGGTGATCTTTGCCTATTCTTTCATATTTAAGACTAAGACACATACAGACACATTGTACGAACAGTAGAGCATTTTAATTGCTAGGTTTCACTGTAACAAGAGAAAATGCCATGCCAATTTTTTTTTTAATTGGGGAAAGGGACATTCAAATGTCTATAGGTCAGTTTCTCAGTGATACATCCTTCAGTCTCCTCTCTGAGGAGATTAAGTCTGACTACCTATATCTGGGAACTGAGAAATGAATGAAGACCTTCACTAAATCCCTGTTTTGAGAATGTCACCTCTCAGCTAAGTCTAGCATCCCCAAGTACAGGTCCTGCCTGATTTCATTTCTCCAGAAAATAAACCTCCAAAGTTCTGCTGAGAAAGGATGTGGGAGTTTAATTGATCCTTATATAACCTTTGAACTAATCCTCCTCTTTTCAGCTCCACTTCTCAACATTTGAGAACCTCTAATACCTAGGGCGTTCTAGGGTCTGTACCACAAAATGACTGTTGATACTGACATTCTTCTGCAGCCTAAGTTTTCTGCTTTCTGCAATTTGCTAAAGTGTTCACAACCTGCACCTCTTTTCCATCTTCCAAAATCTTGTTCCCTCTCATTTACTGTCATCTCCTTTCCTATCTTCTTAGCCCTTGTGAAAAACCAGTTTTGTTCCATTTCAATGTTTTTGAAAAGATATAAGATGTACATGTTCAAATTACCTTATTTTAATTACAAGCCCCCTCATGAAGTTCTTGAAAGGACAAGACATAAAGAATATGAAAGTTTCTTGGAAAACTCAGAAAATAAATTTTAACTGGTAGTGTTAACAGTGGTAGTATTACGCTGTTTTTTAAATGGCCTAGTATAAAGGACTATCTTCTTTGGTGCTCTAGGGAAGCACAAAGTTTCATAAACAAAACATCAAAAATATTTGCACATGTATATCAAAAGAATTAATACTCTTAACACACAAAGAGTCTCCACAAAAGTGATGAGATGAAGAATCCAGTATAAAATGTGCAATAAATGACACAAAATTCACAGAACTATAAATGGCCAATAAACATTAAAAAAAATTTCAACTTTACTAGTAACTAGGGAGATAAAAATTAAAACAATGAGACATTTTTCTCTCAATGGAGTGGCAAAAATTATACAGTGATAATATCTAATGTTGACAAGGTGTGCAAGGTGTGACGATGTTCCCAGTGAAAATCAGAAACCTAAAAATAAAAGGGCTTTCTTGAGCCTGAGTTCTAATTCTAACCCTGCCTTGGACTCAATAGCTGTCTCTGAATTAAGTCACCTCTTCTCTGGGCCTCAGTTTCCTCATCAGCTAAAAACAATAACAAAAATCATTAAAAGTATCTAACTTGCTTATCTTACAGTAGTATTATGAAGGAAAAAAATGCAACACTGGCCATGAAAGGACTTTGAAAACGTCATAGCTCAATACAATCTTGTAGCATTTATGAGAAGGAAAACCGGTGAATATTCTTGAAAACAAACTGCTTATTGTTGGCTAAACATCTTGTGAAATAAACAACTAATTTCCCCAAAGAACTACAGGAAGAAAGTTAAAAGGAAGAAATCTGGGTTCACCATATGGCATTAAACAAATCCTCTAATCTCTGCATTTTGGTTTTTGAAGATCTCTCCACTGCACTCCAGCCTAGCGACAGAGCGAGACTCCTTCTCAAAAAAAAAAAAAAAAAAGAGAGAACTGAAACAAACTGAAACAATTGGAATTCAAACTTGCCAGAATCTCTGGCTAGATCACAGGTCAGCTTTGCAGGGACACCTAGCTTCTGGCCCACAAATATTTTTTACTGGAAAGCCCTTCTTTGTGGTTTGGTACAAAGAAATAGCAAAACTAACAGCAAGATCACACTCCTTAAAGGGCCATAACAAACACTCCTTAATCTTGTGTACTGACTAGACCCAGAAATACAAAGTATTGGAGGTTTTGAACTACAACTCAGCCTTTCTCACCCACTAACAGCAGAAATAGGACTAAAAGTTAGGAAGGAAACCCCTGGGGGAAACGAGTTCCATGGTTCCATCTAGATACATGAATACCAGCAGACCACATAAAACTGCCCCTAAAGGAAATGACAAGAGCACCCCACTGAAAGAATTAATCAGAGTATGTATTAAACGCTGACCCATCCCACAGGAAATAACTACCCTTAATGATCTCTTTCTTTAGGTCTTCTAAAAACAATGGGTCATAATCACTTATTGAGCACTTAGCATATGCAAAGTCTATGTACCAAACATGCCAGTAGACATTTCCATTTAAATTAGCCAATTTCTTTCTCAAACCAAACCTATTGTTGAGGAATTATCCCATCATTATACAGATAAATTGAAGTTCATGGAAATTAACAGACATCTAAAACCATGGATTGCTATTGTCATTATTACCATTATTCTCATTTTAAAGAGAAAACTGAGGCTCAGAAGGGATAAATAACTATTATTAAGTAGCAGAAGGGGGTATTGCCCAGGTGGGTTCCAGTAAAGCTCATACTAATTCCACTACACCACCTTTCCTGTTCTATGCTAAACGACAAAACGAAAAAAGACTTCAACTCTAAATAGAGTATGCAGTTAAAGGTAAGTGACACATACAGACTCTTTCGGGTCCTACCAAAGAATAAATATCATCACTTCTGAAAAGCAGTTAGGCAGCAGTGTTTACAGCCAGTTAGAGGAAGGTGACTATCCTAAGATTCCCTCAATAATGATAGTACCAAAAGAAACTAAGGTAAGATGACATTGATCCAAGGACTTCTCCCTCTCATCATGAGAGCACACTTCCATGTCAGCCAGTCTCTGTAGCCATCCAGTGGATAATCACAAAACAAAGAGCTAAATAATTTGATTAGCAAATCCTGACATTACTGGCCTCATCCAATACTTTTGATGAAAACTTTCTCCTAGAACAGAATCTCTCCCAGGCCATATGCAATACTCTTGTCAGAGGCGTTCGAACCAGAGCGACTCCATTTTGAGTGAGGGCTAGGAAAATGAGGCTGAGACTTGCTAGGCTGCATTCTCAGAAAGTGAGGCATTCCTAGCCTCCAGATATTTACGTTTAAGGGAACAAATTTTTAATGTTTACTAAACAGTCCCACACTTGGGAGTGTACAGATATCCCAATATCCGGAAAACAAAGGCATTCCTAATTTTGCTTTAAAGATAATAACATCAATTCTTGCAAAATATAGTAATTAAGAAAATTAATCCTTTATCACAAACCCTTGCAGCAGAACACATCTCCCCATATATACAAACATTGTACTAAAGTGGATATGTTCCTCCTCTTACTTTCAGGAATGACCCACTCTGTCTATGCAGTAGCTCTCCTTTCACCACTTCACTTCCTTAGTAAATGTGCTTTCAATTTGCACTGAGGACTCACCCTGAATTCTTTCTTGCGTGAGATCCAAGAACCCTCTCTTGGGGTCTGGACCTGAACCTCTGTCCCGTAACACTCTGACTCTGCAAGTAATGAGACCAGGGTCCCCACTTGTGCCTCGATGATGACCTGGGAAAAGCATAACTGACTCCCAATCCTAAATACTTTACTGAGAGTCTTTGTGTCTGTTGGCCTAGAAGCAAAAACACCAGCCTCATAAATTTTGCTTCCTAATAATAATTAAGTGGTCTACCTAGCTTCAGCCCCCAAAAAAGGAAAGAAACCTGCCAGAGCAAGAAAAGAGAGGCTTAATATTCCAGGAAATACATCTGCATTCTTTTGTGAGCTGCTAGTGTGGGATTAAAAAAAAAAAAATACCCTGCTGCTAGGTAGCAACTGTTTCACAAATCAGGTGTCTGAAGCTCAAGCTCTATGTAAAAGGTCAATTATTACCAAACATTATCACTGCAGTTTGCAAGTGCTGCTATTTTGCATTGTTGTTGCTTGCTTAGCCCCCCAAACAGCTAGAAACAGAAATCACTTCCACAGATTTCTACTGCTTGATAGCAGTAAAAACTCTATGCTTGCCTTCATAAGCTGGAAGAAAGGAAGGTGTTGCCTGTTCAAATTTTAGAACAGCCAAACCTGGGCTCATGTCCTAGTTTTGCCTCTTACTTTCTGTATAACTTTGCGTAAGTCTCTCAACCTTTCTGAGCCTCAGTTTCCCCATCTGTAAAATGGATTTTAAAAATGGGCTCCAGAAATGAAATAAACTAATTGTAAATGACAGATAATGCTTGTCTCTTTGCCATTGTGAGGAGTACACTATGTGCAAAGCATCTACCCTAGATTTCGAAGGGTCACCCTTTAGTAAAGAGGATATGTTTAATCTCATAGAGTATATTAATATCTACAGTAGAATGTTCTCCTCACCCTCTCTCTAGCATCTAACACAAGCTATGCACATGACAGGCACAAGAAAAATGACATTCAATAAAGCTTTAACTTACAGAAGAACAGAGCTTCTAGGGAGAATGCCTGTTCCAGTGGTCCCAATCCATTCCAAGAAGAATCAGAATTAAGCCAACCTAGAAAAACATCTAACTTTCTCTATCTTCAAGAGATATTCATTCATTCAAACAATAATTTTTTCTTTCTTTCTTTTTTTTTTTTTTTTTTTGAGACGCAGTCTTGCTCTGTTGACCAGGCTGAAGTGCAATGGCGCAATCTCAGCTCACTGAAATCTCCACCTCCTGGGTTCAAGTGATTCTTCTGCCTCAGCCTCCGGAGTAGCTGGGATTACAGGTGCCCAGCACCACACCCAGCTAATTTTTATATTTTTAGTAGAGACGGGGTTTCACCATGTTTGTCAGGCTCATCTCGAATTCCTAACCTCAGGTGATCCACACACCTCAGCTTCCCAAAGTGCCAGGATTACAGGCATGAACCACTGCACCCAGCCTAAACAGTAATTCATGATCAACTTTTTAGTGCCAAAGTCACTTCTGGGACAATGCAGATATGGAGACAAATCAGACACTGTTCCACACACTACCAAGTTCATGGTGCAATAAGGAAGACATATCAAAAACAGACAATTATAATACAGAAGTTAAATTATTGCCTTACAGTTCCAAATCAATTATTCATTGCCTTGCTCTGTGATACTAGACTAGCCTAGGATGACTATATTTCTCCTTTCCCAGCGGAGTGAGTGGCTGTTAGGTTCTGCCAATAGAGGGTGCTAGAAGGAGAATACAAAGCTAGTTGCAATGCTCAGTTTTTTACAAGGTAGCAATTAGATCAGTGTGCAGAGGGGTCTTGGTACATTTCAAAGCAGCAACTCTCCAGGTTCTGAGGTGAGCGCCCACCAGCCAGTTTCTTCTTCACCACAGCAACAAGCAGCATACTGCCACAGCAGCCATACTCTTCTCAGAGGTCTGAATCTCAGCCTTGTGGAGCTCTAAGCTCCTCCCTTTTTCACTTTTCCCTCAGCCTTAGGTACAGCAATCTTTTTCTGCAGTTACTATCTCTATTACAACTTAGAATTCTCTTTTATCTCTTTTAAGTAGTTAAAAACCTTTTACCTAAACAATTCTTAATATTAAATTTTACCTATTTAAATTATTGATGGCATTTCTGTCTCCCCAACTGGATCCTGACTGATATAAGTAGGATAAATGTTATGATCCTGGTCATAGAGTACAGCCCCCATATTTTACAGATAAACTGGAGCTCCAAAGATTGGAGTGACCCACCCAAAGTCACACAGTGGTAAACCTGGGATTAGCAGTCCTGTTCCCAACACTCAAAAAACAATAAACATGTAGCAAACACCTATTCTGCATCTGGGCTCCATGCTGGCTGTTGAAAAAATAAGAGATGAACTATTACAAATCCCTCCCATCAAGGGAACCTACTATCTAGTAAAGGAGACAGACACTGAAACCAGAAGTAGTTCTAATGGAGGGTGACAAGCACTAAGACAAAGAGAAAAGGAATTACTAGCTCTGGGAGAGTGGGAGAAGGCTTCCTAGAGAGTCTCATTTCACTACACTTTACTCCCCAATCTGAAAGATACCTGAGTTGAAAAGAGGGTTAAACAACCTCAAAATAAACCTGTAACCAAGGCTTAAGAAATGCAAGTAACCAAACAAGAAGCCTCAATTCTGGGCATAACCAGAAATATCACTAATGGCAAATCTTAAAGTAGAAAGCAATACAGAAACAAATTATGGATGAACACTCATCAATATTAACTTAGGAGATGAACTGCACTGGCTCACAAAGAGCAATAGATATCAGATGAATGACAACATCCTGGAAGGCTTTTCAGAGGAGAATATAATTATGCTAACTAAGCTCTGAAGAAAGGCTGGCAAGACTGCAGAGGAGATGCAGCCTGTTTCAGAGAGCACTTGCACATGAGTAAGAATATACCTATGGTGAGCAGACACTGGCACAGAGTAACAGGAAGAGATCTTGAGAGCCCCAGACCAGAGAGGAGACCTAGGGTACCTTACTCTCCAGTTTCAACTGAATCAAGCTTCTCACTGCTTCCCTTAAACAACAAGCTCTTTCACATTTCTGCGATTTTGCATATACTGTTTTCTCTGCCCACAATGCCTTTCATTCCCTGTCTAAAGAGCTGACCCATCCTGCAAAGCACAGACCAAGTATCACTTCTTTTGGGACACAGGGTCTCCCTCTGTCACCCAGGCTGGAGTGCAGTAGTGTGATCACAGCTCACTGCAGCCTCAACCCCCCAGGTTTAAGTGGTCCTCCCACCTCACCCTCCCGGGTAGCTGGAACCACAGGCGCACGCCATCATGCCCCGCTAATTTTTTTTTTTTTTTTTTTTTTTTGGTAAAGAAAGATTTTCGCCATGTTGCCCAGGCTGGTCTCAAACTACTGAACTCAAGCAATCTACCATCCTTGGCCTCCCAAAGTGTTTGGATCACAGACATGAGCCACCATGCCTGGCCCCAAGTATCACTTTCACTGTAAACTTTTCTCCAATCACTCCCTGCACCCTTGATCTGGGCAAAATTAATGATTCTCTGTTTAGTGCTCTTTATACATCTCTTCATTATAACTTATTATGCTGTAATGTAATTATTTGTGTGTCTCTTTCCAAACAAACCATGAGATTCCTATCAGAACATATACCTACCCATCCCTACCCAGTGCCTGTTATTATTCCTAGTACACAGCAGGAATAATGTATATAGAATTGTTCTACTGAATTGCCTGGATAAACTCAGCCCTTAAGCCTAAGAATGAATGGATCCTGGAGCCCTAAGATTTCCCAATTCATGATAAATCCCTCTTGGGGTCTAGAACATTAGGCTGTACTAGAAATTCAGTAAATATTTCTATTTGAGAGTTTAAGTGTTTCTTTGTGCCAAACTGACAATGCAGTGTATATTTTTAGAGCTTCCACTAAAGGAATCAGATTTTTGCAAGTCCAAGCACAACAGTTCTTTATCCTCCTCCTCTACATAAATTGGAAAATAGACTGAGAATTCCAATCAGCTGAAACCTTCCTAGAGAAGAGGACTTGGTTGTTTACTACAGTTCAAACCATTGCTATCTAAATTTCAATGTTGCTGGCATATTTTTTCTTTTGGCAGCTCATTCTGACTTAGGGCGGATGCATCAGGCACTGCAATCAGAGAGCAGGAGTTGGAGTCAAAAGAAGAGAATGAGTCCCAGACTCTGTCACGCCTTATTTTTCCAGGTGAACTTTGACAAGTCATTTAATCTCTCTGAACTTCAATTTCCCAGCTGGGAAAGAGGAAAAATGCTACCTGTCCCGCCAGGACAGGATGAAATGAGATGTATTCCTTACTGCATTGCTCTCTGACCTTAAGAATCTGACCTTCTCTGTGGAAGCCCATATACAAAGGCTAGAACAGAGAAGAGACAGAGCAGTAAGGTTCGAATCAGACAACCTGAGACTAGTCCCAGCTTACCACTCAATTATGTGATATGAGCAAGGCATTTAATTCTCTGAACCTCAGATTGTCCAATCTATAAAATGGGGATAATCCTACCTGCCCTACTTACCTTACAGAATCATTAGGAAGCTTTAAAAACATGAGATAATATAGATGAAAGCAATTTATTTGAGAAATCATGAAGTTTCATTATAATATGTCACTTATGTGGAATTCAGCAACCCAATTACCCTGTCTTTCTGGAACACACAGAGAACTAGGAAGTAAGCAAAAAAGGCCTCTCTAAAACCAAAATAACTGTCTTTAATTCTTCACACTTTACTAGTAGTAGAGTCCCTAGGGCCTTACTCTTCCTTTGAAAACACACCTAATAAGCAGTAAGTTGGGAGCACCACACAGAGTAGGAGAGAAGCGACAAAGTAAGAAAGGAGAACAATATTCTCTGTTGTGTCTCACAAACAGCAAGGAGAAAAAGCTGAAAAATAATTCAAAACAACCACAAAAATGTAAAAAGCATGGTATTCACACCAAAAAGTGGCTTTTAGCTTTTTTGTTTTAAAATATAGTATTAGGGCATTTAGTATAAAATGTATTACTGTAACATAAAAAAGCAGACTAGCTGATGTTCAAAATAATTAACTTGAACCTCAAGAAAGATTCAATAATGTTCTAACTATTCTGAAGAGGGTAATATATGTTTTTAGGGGGAAAATTCACTCAAAACAGTAAACTTTTGGGGGGAGTGCTTAAATGAATACAGTGTCAACTGTCAAGGTAAGTTAGTCATCTGGTGGGTGCCTCTACCTAATTTGCTAATGGACATAAAAATTTATTGATGGAATTATGAATAAGTGCCCTAAGGTCACACAGCTTGTTAAGCAATGGATTCAAAACCCAAGTTTCTCAGAATCAAAAGCAAATAGCTACCTTCAAACATGGTAATGTATGATTTCTTCACCTCTCAAACGGAATGAAATGCTGATACAGACATTTTGATAAAGTCGATAAACTGAATAAATGTCCTCTCCTTAGACCCTACTTTTGGATTTTAAATAAAGTGTAAAACCATAAAAACAAAGAGAAATAGAGAAGAGCAGTAGCCATGAAACACTGAAAGCTAGAAAGCAGATGGATGAGTAGAAACTGACTTATTAGATCCAAGGAAAATGAATACTAAGTCAGCAGTGGGAAAAAACAAAACCTAACTCAATTTTACCTGTAGAAGCCACACAAGGCTCAGAAACTGGTGGTATCATGTATTTCTTTTTCTTTCTTTTTTTTTATTTTTTTATTTTTGAGACAGAGTCTCCATGGTGTGATCTCAGTTCACTGCAACCTCCGCCTCCTGGGTTCAAGCAATTTTCCTCCCTCAGTCTCCTGAGTAGCTGGGATTACAGGCGCCCACCACCACACCTGGATAATTTTTGTATTTTTAGTAGAGATGGGGTTTTGTCAATTTGGCCAGGCTGGTCTCGAACTCCTGACCTCAGGTGATCTGCCCCCCTCAGCCTCCCAAAGTGCTGGGATTACAGGTGTAAGCCACCATGCCCGGCAGTACCATGTATTTCTAGAAAGAAAGCATGCTAAAATCATGAGAATTTATTACATGAAAATCTGTCTGAGAACCAGTTAAAGATCAAGACTGGGCCGGGCGCGGTGGCTCAAGCCTGTAATCCCAGCACTTTGGGAGGCCGAGACGGGCGGATCACAAGGTCGGGAGATCGAGACCATCCTGGCTAAATTGGTGAAACCCCGTCTCTACTAAAAAAATACAGAAAACTAGCTGGGCGAGGTGGCGGGCGCCTGTAGTCCCAGCTACTTGGGAGGCTGAGGGAGGAGAATGGCGTGAACCCAGGAGGCGGAGCTTGCAGTGAGCTGAGATCCGGCCACTGCACTCCAGCCCGGGCGACAAAGCGAGACTCCATCTCAAAAAAAGAAAAAAAAAAAAAGATCAAGACTGCCTCTGCGAGTATAGAAGACTGAAGGTTTTCTTTTCCCTCTGGAGAGAGTAAAATAGAGAGGGTCTCCAGACAAGGAAATAACAGGCACAGTTGAGGGCAGGGTTACTATACAGCAAAGAAGACTGTAAGTGAAATGAATGTTGATGATCCCCCTGCAGTCTTCTTCTCCCACTTAGCTTCCAGACCACAGGCAGCCAGGCCTCCAACTTGTAGGAAGGAGACTAGAGGATTCTTCCAGAGAATCTGGCCAGCCCTAGAGAAAAAACCTAAAGATACTGACATGTAGTTGCCCCGCATATAGCCCAGGCAAATCATCACACAAAGAAGTCCACAATCAGTAAGCCCAACTCATGTATTTAAAACCTTTTTTTTTTTTTTTTTTTACAGACAGGGTCTCGCTGTCACCCTGTCTTCACACTTTACTACTGGTAGAGTCCCCCTCTTTGAAAACACATCTAATAAACTCAGTAATTTGGGAGAATCACACAAGGCTGGAGTTTAGTGACACAATCATAGCTCACTACAGCCTTAAACTCCTGGGCTCAAGTGATCCTCCTACCCTAGCCTCACATGTAGCTAGGACTACAGGTGCTTGCCGCCACATCAAGCTTTTTTTTTTTTTTCTTTTCTTCTCTTCTCTTCTCTTTTCTTTTCTTTCTCTCTCTCTCTTTCTCTCTTTCTTTCTTTATTTTTGAGACGGAACCTTGCTCTGTTGCCCAGGCTGGAGTGCAGTGGTGTGATCTACGGCTCACTGCAAGCTCCGCCTCCCGGGTTCACACCCTTCTCCTGCCTCAGCCTCTTGAGTAGCTGGGACTACAGGTGCCCACCACCACGCCTGGCTAATTTTTTGTATTTTTAGTAGAGACGGGGTTTCACTGTGTTAGCCAGGATGGTCTTGATCCTCTGACCTCATGACCCGCCCGCCTCGGCCTCCCAAACTGTTGGGATTACAGGTGTGAGCCACCACACCCCACCCTTCTTTATTTCTTTTCTTTTTCTTTTTCTTTTCTTTTTTTTTTTTTTTTTTAAAGAGATGGGGGCCGGGCGCCGGGGCTCAAGCCTGTACTCCCAGCACTTTGGGAGGCCGAGACGGGCGGATCACGAGGTCAGGAGATCGAGACCATCCTGGCTAACACGGTGAAACCCTGTCTCTACTAAAAAATACAAAAAACTAGCCAGGCGAGGTGGCCGGCGCCTGTAGTCCCAGCTACTCCGGAGGCTGAGGCAGGAGAATGGCATAAACCCGGGAGGCGGAGCTTGCAGTGAGCTGAGATCCGGCCACTGCACTCCAGCCTGGGCGACAGAGCCAGACTCTGTCTCAAAAAAAAAAAAAAAAGAGATGGGGGTCTCGCTATGTTGTTCAGGCTGGTCTCAAACTCCTGGGCTGAAGTAATCCTCCTGCCTTGGCCTCCCAACGCACTAGGGTTGCAGGCGTGAGCCACCACATCTGGCCTGCACTTAAAACTTTTTTTTTTTTTTTTGAGACAGAGTTTCACTCTGTCACTCGTGGCTCACTGTAGCCCCAGCCTCCCTGGGCTCAGGTGATCCTCCCACCTCAGCCTACTGAGTAGCTGGGACTACAAGTGGTACACCACCACGCCTGGCTAATTTTTCTATTTTTTGCAGAAATGAGGTTTCACCATGTTGCCCACACTGGTCTGAAATTCTCGTCTCAAGCAATCTGTCTACCTCAGCTTCCCAAAGTGTTAGGATTACAGGTGTGAGCCATCACACTTGGCCAGCATTTAAAACTTCTAATCATCTTTGTAGTATTCCACTTTTAACAATGAACAGACAACCAAGAATCACCAGATATACAGGAAAGCCCCAACATAAAAAACAGCATTCAGATCCCATTTATACAGAAGAAATTTGAGGCCCCAAATGAAAAGTTATTTGAAAGAAAGCATAAGTATGCTTGTCTTCATCAAAGTTTGTCAATGGTAAATCATATCAGGTGAACCTCAGCCATCAACCTGAGAATAAACAGCCCTCTCCAGGCCAGGGGCGGTAGGTCATACCTGTAATTCCAGCACTGTGGCAGGCCAAAGTGGGCGGATCACCTGAGGTCGGCAGTTTGAGACTAGCCTGACCAACATGGAGAAATCTCATCTCTACTAAAAACACAAAATTAGTCAGGCATGGTGGCGCATGGCTGTAATCCCAGCTACTCGGGAGGCTGAGGCAGGAGAATCACTTGAACCCAGGAGACGGAGGTTGTAGTGAGCCGAAATCGTGCCACTGCATTCCAGCCTGGGCAACAAGAGCTAAACTCCGCCTCAAAAAAAAAATAATAATAATAATAGGCCTCTTCAAACCTAGGGTTTGTTTTATTGATGGTTATTCACTTCATGGGGGCAAGAGGTACAATAAAAAATAATTTGCTGAGTCCAGCAAGATGCTGCACCATATCTGCATTTGTTTTCCTGATTCCAAAGATATCTGTTGTGAACGAATCCATATATGGATAAATTGAGTGTTCTAATGAAGGCACTAAAATTAAGAAACTAATGGGTCATAAACAAAGCATTAAGAGATGCATCATTGTGTTTACTAATCACTGATGCTACAACATGTAGTCAGATTTATGTATGAGGAGGGAGGTCTCTCATGCCATAGCATTTCCCCTTCAGAAGTCAGGGAGAACTTCACACAAAACATGGTGCTTGAGAAGAGTTTTAAAGAAAGAGTAGAAGTTTGTCAGGCAAAACAGAGGAACAGAAAAGAGGTGAAGTGTAACATAAAAGAAAGACTACCAAGGGCTAGTCTAAATGAGCACAGAAGAGTTGAGAAACTGCAATTAATACAGTATTGCAAGAGTAGTAGGAAGTGAGGTTGAAAGGGCAGGCAGAAATCAGATCAAGGAACACTTTGTAGGCCAGGCATGGTGGCTCATGCCTGTAATCCTAGCAATTTGGGAGGCCGAGGCTGGCAGGTGGCTTGAGCTCAGGAATTCGAGACCAGCATGGGCAACATGGTGAAACCCCGTCTCTACTAAAAATACAAAAATTAGCCGGCCATACTGGCATGTGCCTATACTCTCAGCTACTTGGGGAACTGAGGTAGGAAGATCACTTGAACCCGGGAGGCAGAGGAGGCAGAGTGAGAGTGGCTATAATCTTCCAAGCTATGTACTAGCTGTTCCCAAAAGGCAGTTCTCATACTTACAAACTCCAGGTTCTGTTCTCAGCTTATTGTGAAGCAAATTATTCCATCTCTAAGAGACCAGTGACAACCAGCTGAGGAAATCATCAGTTCAAGGCCTCTACCCTCAGGTTCTTTCATTCGTCCTCCTAAGGTCTTCTTTAAGCACACAAACATTGTGTTATGTTAGCTTCTCATAAAGTATTTCTCAGTCTGGTTTCAAGGAAGACATACATCTACCCCAAGCCTTCACTTCCCAATTCCCAATTATGTGGCAAATTCCAGCCACTTTTTAGAACTATATTGAACTAGCACGTGTACACACACTTCCATAAATGTCTTACTTCCCCATGTATACTCCTTAAGGAGACAGGAAGAAAAATAGAAGGGAATATTTAATGAGCACCAACTTAACACTTGATCCTTTCCTATATATTCTCTCATTTAATAATCACTGTAACCTTGGGCAAGGAGATATCTATAACTCCATTTTTAGAGATGAAGAAACTATGCCTCAGAAATTGAATGATTTACCCAAGGTCTGAAACTTGAAGCCACATGTCTGGGTTGACCAACACTTTTCTACTACCTCATGGTAGGTTCCCCATATCTTATTTTATTCATTACTAAATATTCACTCAACACAGTCTGCTGAATTGCATTATACTAAGCAACTCACTGAACAAAGTAGCAACCAGGAAAAGCAATTGAACAGAAAAATAAAGGACAAATTAAAAACTCCAACAATTAATGTAGGTTCCAAAAAGAGAGAGAGAGAGAGAGAAGCAGCAACATCAACCCCAACAAGCTCTTTGGAGCCCTAACTAATAATGGCAAGGATTGAAATAGCCAAAATGCATGTTGATAGATCTCCATTCCAGAATTTTATCTCCTCAGCCAGCCCAGCAGAGTCCCTGGTAAATTACTGCCAGTCAGGCACACATCACAAATGAATTACAATAAGCAGATGCAATCTTTCCCTGTAGCCTTCCCACTCTTACAAAACCACCAGGAACTAAAGAAAGCTTTTGTTCTCCATCTGAACTGCTGGTAAAGGGAAACTGGGTTTGAGAAGCAGATGGCTTGTCAAAGAGCCTAAAACCTAAAGTGAAAAGGAAGTAATTTATTAAAACCAAACATTCCAAAAGAGAAACCAAGCTTCTCTGAGGTGACAAAGAGTGTCTTCATTGTCATGGCTTGCCCTCTAAACAGAGTGTCCCCAAATCACCTTGTAGGAGGGGCTGAGGCAAAGAGTCAGACTAGCTCTAGCCACATTCATCTAGATTTTTCTAAAAGTAAGCATCATTTGTTTGTAGTAACTGTGTTTAGTTATGGAGATTTGACTATCAAAGTATTTTGTTATGGAAGAAAAGTACTACTACAGTAGATCCTCAATATAAGAAGAGGAGACAAAAAGGAACTTACAGGTTAAATAAGATAATGTAAGTAAAGAAGCTAAAAAACTGAGCTAGCACAAAGTAGATGATTAATTTCGCTGTGCAGTTCAATCTGCTATGCAACTTAAGTCCCTTCCCCTCTCTGGGTCTTCATTTTCTCAATTCAACAGTTAAATGGTACAACATTTAACTTAAAAAATCAATTAAATGATCTCAAACACTCCAGGAATATAGGATACACAATCAAGACTCTTTATTTTTATTTATTTTTTTATTTTTTTATTTTTTGAGACAGAGTCTCATTCTGTTGCCCAGGCTGGAGTGCAGTGGCACAATATTGGCTTACTGCAACCTCTGCCTCCCAGGTTCAAGCAATTCTCCTGCCTCTGGGACTATAGGCGCATGCCACCATGCCTGGCTAATTTTTTGTATTTTTAGTACAGACGGGGTTTTACTGTGTTACCCAGAA
Source organism: Piliocolobus tephrosceles (assembly GCF_002776525.5). NCBI lineage: Eukaryota > Metazoa > Chordata > Mammalia > Primates > Cercopithecidae > Piliocolobus > Piliocolobus tephrosceles. The sequence goes on from NC_045446.1 coordinate 63,681,399, forward strand.
TGGTCTCGATCTCCTGATCTCATGATCTGCCCACCTCAGCCTCCCAAAGTGCGGGATTACAGGTGTGAGCCACAGCACCCAGCCACAATCAAGACTCTTTATTAGACAAGAAGTTCTTACTGCTCCTTCTAGCTACACTTTCAGGACTAAGAGTTTACCTCTACCTGTCTATCAGCCACTTCTAAGCCAGGAGCACCCTTTACTGTGCAGCTCACCATCTGTGCTGGATGCTTCATTAAGTGTAAAGCTGATACTGTACTTTGTTAGAAGGCTAGTGCACAAATGTTACCTAGAGATGAATAAATCATTCCAGTTGTATTGGGTTGCAATTGCAAGGACAGCATTTGTGGGTCTGAAAACAGACGGTCGTATAAGGATGGAGGATTTGGCTCTTATCTGAATTTCCTAAGGCAAGCAGGTTTGGATCAGCAGGAAGCCGGACGGGGAAGTGCCAGAGTAGAGCCAGTATCCAGTGATGAGGAAAGATGACAGAATTGCACATGCAGTTTCTTTCCATAATAAATGAATATATTAGGGGATGTAATTACCAAAATCCCAAGCTCTTATTTTTGTACCTACTCATCGACTTCTAAATCATTTTTTTTTTTTTTTTGTCCAACACTTTCTTATTTCAACACAAAGACGTGCTCAGAGAAATCACCTAGTAAAGCCCTGGCACAAAATAAGAACTTTAAGATTTACTGACTAAAACAAACTGAAAAAACAAAGAAAAACAAATTAAACTGATTTGATAAAAGTAGAATAAATGCCTATGTTATTGTCAATAACAGTAGATACGCATTAAACACATTAATGTTTGAGGTCTAGGTATTTTACATACATTCTCTCATTCAATTCTCAAGGTAACCTTTATTTTATTATCTCCAGTTTATAGATAAGAAACTTAAAGTTTCAAAAAGTCAGGCTGGGTGCAGTGGCTCACGTCTGTAATCCCAGCACTTTGAGAGGCTGGGTGGGTGGATCACAAGGTCAGGAGATCGAGACCATCTTGGCTAACACCGTGAAACCTCATCTCTACTAAAAACACAAAAAATTTGCCGGCGAGGTGGCGGGCGCCTGTAGTCCCAACTACTCAGGAGGCTGAGGTGGAACAATGGCGTGAACCTAGGAGGCGGAGCTTGCAGTGAGTCAAGATCGCGCCACTGCACTCCAGCCTGGGCAACACAGTGAGACTCCATCTCAAAAAAAAAAGTCAGATACTCTGCCCAGAGTCAGATACTAAATTACCTAATGGAAGTCAGAACTAACCCCCACTCCCACCCCTACCAAGGGCTAAATGACTCCACAACTTTATGCATTTTGTCCACCTCCTGCCCAACCAATTGCCTTCTTACTATTCCACAAAATGCACCTGGCTCATTCCTACCTCTGGATCTTTCTACTTGCTGTTTCCTCTGCTGAACTCTCTTCTATTATATCTTCTCATGGTTTACTACTTAAAATCATTCAGGACTCTGCTCAAATGCAATCTCTTCAGAGAGGCTTTTCTTGATCATCACCCCAATATATGGTGTTCCCTTATCTTGTTTTATTTTTTATTATGGCCCTTACATTATATTCTTTATTATCATATTTGTTTACTGTCAGTTTCCCCCACTAGAATGAAAGACTTAGGAGGGCAGGAACTTTGTCTTGGTTACAACTGTATCTCCAGCACTTTGAGCAGTGACCACTAGAGCAGGTGCTCATCAAATATTCATTGAATAAATAATTAAATTAGGCCGGGTACAGTGGCTCATGCCTGTAATCCTAGCACTTTGTGAGGACAAGGCAGGCGGATCACCTGAGGTCAGGAGTTCAACACCAGCAAAAATACGAAAATTAGCTGGGTGTAGTGGTACATGCCTGTAGTCCCAGCTACTCGGGAGGCTGAGACAGGAGAAGCACTTGAACCTGGGAGGTGGAGGTTGCAGTGAGCCAAGATCGCATTACTGCACTCCAGCCTGGGGGACAGAGTGAAACTCCATCTCAAATAAACAAACAAACAAACAAATAAATAAATAAATAAGCTCACAATCACAGAGCTCTATAATATTAGTGTAAAAAGGTAGTTGCTATATAATAGAAAGACCACAGTCTTTGAGATCAGGCAGACCTGAATTTAACTTTATCACTGATTATGATAGTGTAACTTTAGACAAGTCCCTAAACTTCTTTTTTTTTTTTTTTTGAGACAGAGTCTTGCTCTGTCACCCAGGCTGGAGTGCTGTGGCGCGATCTCCGCTCACTGCAAGCTACTCCTCCTGGGTTCACGCCATTCTCCTGCCTCAGCCTCCTGAGCAGCTGGGACTACAGGCACCTGCCACCACATCTGGCTAATTTTTGTATTTTTAGTAGAGACGGAGTTTCACGGCATTAGCCAAGATAGTCTCGATCTCCTGACCTCGTGATCCACCTGCCTCACCCTCCCAAAGTGCTGGGATTACAGGCGTGAACCACTGCGCCTGGCTCCTAAACTTCTTTAATCTCCTCATTTGTAAAACAGGTATAAATATCTAGGTCCCACAGATTTGTTATGATGATTAAATGAGATAAATTTATGAAAATGCTTTGTGTAAGCTATAAAGTATTATAGAATGTTTATGATGTTTATGATGATGATAAGAGAAAGTTTAGAGACAATCTAGTTAAGCCCTTCACTTTAGAGATCACCCCAAGGCCCTAAAAGGTAAAGTGAACTATCCAATGTCCCACAGTGATTTAAAACCAAACCATAATTAGACTCCAGGACTCCAGGTAATCACTCAACTGTGTTCACTCAACACAGTCTGCTGAATTGCATTATACTAAGCCACTCACTGAACAAAGTAGCAATTACCTGATTTCTGGAACTCCACTTTCTCTAGGTTCTTCCTCTACCCCACCAGCTACTCCCTTGATCTTCTCAACTTCTCTATGTTAGAGTGTCCAGAGTTTAGCAGTCAGATCTCTTCTTTGCTCTAACTACACACATTTCCTAGGTGAGCACATCTACTCCATGGCTTTATATATGCTAATTACTCCCAAAATGTACTATCTCCAACTTGAACTTCTCTGAATTTCAGACTTGTATATCTAACTGCCTGACATCTTTTGGTTATCTAATAACCATCGTAAAAATGTACTATTTCCAAAACCAAATGTCTGACTCCTTCCTGCAAACCTGCTCCTCCCACTGTTTCCCATCTCTATAAGTGGCAATTCTAATCTTGTAGTTGCTCAAGGCAAAAACCTCTGAATCTTCTTTGACTACCTTCTTACTTTCATAATCCTTATCCAATCTATCAGCAAATTCTGTCAGCTCTACTTTCAAAACACATGCTGATTCTAATCATTTCTTATCATTACTACACTGACTCAAGCCTTCATTAATGTTTTTACTACTGTAACAGCCCCTGCTTCTAGCCTTGCCATCTGCTTATCCTGTCTCTCTCTTCCCAGAAGCCAAAATGATCCTTTTAAATTCAGTTTGGAGCATGTAACTCCACTTTGTTCAAAACCCTGCAATGAGTTATCATCTCAGAGTAAAATGCAAGGTCATTATCATGACTTACCAGGTAATCTAGCTCCCTTTCACCTATCTAATCTTACCCCATAGCACTCTCCTCCTTGCTCCATACTACAGTAAAATTAAATTTCAGCAGCAACATTTGTGTTGTTTAGACACCATTCTGAGGGGGCCAAAAGCACAGAAACCAAGAATATGCAAGCCTTGGATTGCTTAAGCTGAACAACAGGAAAATTCTCCTCTTCATGTTATTCTTTGAAAAACCAAGTACATTCTCACTTCAAGGACTTAGTACTCATAGTTCTCTCCACCTAAAGCATTCTTCCTTCAAATTATCAATATGACTTGCTCCTTTATTTCATTAAGATCTCTACTCAAATTTCACCTCATCAGCAAGGCCTAAGTTAACTGATTATATCTAAAATAGCTCCCTCCCTTTCAATCACACCCTTTTCCCATATACTGCCTGTTTTTTTCTATCTACTAGGACACAACTGAAAGCAGGGACTTTATTTTATTTACTGCTGTATCCTCAGAGCTAAGATCATATTGTAAGTATAATCAATACCAGTAATCAATTTCAGCCATTAATTGTTCTTTTTCTTTTTCTTTTTTTTTTTTTTTTTTTGATGGAGTCTTGCTCTGTTGCCCAGGCTGGAGTGCAGTGGCACAATCTCAGCTCACTGTAACCTCTGCCTCCCGGGTTCAAGCAATTCTTCTGCCTCAGCCTCCCGATTAGCTGGGATTACAGGCACCCACCACCATGCCTGGCTAACTTTTTTATTTTTAGTAGGCACGGGGTTTCACCACATTGGCCAGGCTGGTCTCAAACTCCCAACCTCAGGTGATCCACCTGCCTCGGTCTCCCAAAGTACTGGGATTACAGGTGTGAGCCACCGTGCTCAGTCCATTAATTGTTCTTTAACTATATCTTAAGTGTTCAATCTGGTCTTCCCCTAAATAGACTGAATATTCTTTGAAAATGCCCATTTTCTAGATATCCTGAGTACTTTCAATTTAACCTGACAGAAGTAACCAATCCTGAGTACTTTCAATTTAACCTGACAGAAGTAACCAAAAGAAGGAAAAATGATAACATTAAGCTATATTTATTTCCTCTGGGACTCTCTTATAATCAACTAACAAATCAGTATTAAGCACTTTTGGGTGCAGAGTACTATTTTTTTTTTTTTTTGAGATGGAGTCTCGCTCCGCCTCCCAGGTTCACGCCATTCTCCTGCCTCAGCCTCCCAAGTAGCTGGGACTACAGGCACTCGCCACCATGCCCGGCTAACTTTTTGTATTTTTAGTAGAGGCAGGGTTTCACCATGTTAGCCAGGATGGTCTCGATCTCCTGACCTCGTGATCCACCCGCCTCGGCCTCCCAAAGTGCTGGGACTACAGGCGTGAGCCACCACGCCCGGCCGAGTACCATCTTACCAAAGAAGGATATCACCAAGCTAGGTAGTAAAGCATAAAGCGATACATAAAGTGGCTCATATCTATAATCCCAGTACTTTGGGAGGCCAAGTCAGGAAGATCTGCTCAAGCCCAGGAGTTAGAGACCAGCCTGGGCAACATAGCAAGACTCTACCTCTATAAAAAATAAACAAAATTAGCTGGGTATGGTGGCACATGCCTGTCGTCCCAGACAGCTGGGAGGCTAAGGCAGGAGGATCACTTGAGCCCAGGAGTTTGAGGCTGCAGTGAGCTATGATCCCACCACTGCAATCCAGCCTGAGTAACAAAGCAAGATTCAGTCTCTTTAAAAAAAAAAAAAAAAAGCCCGGCGCGGTGGCTCAAGCCTGTAATCCCAGCACTTTGGGAGGCCGAGACAGGCGGATCATGAGGTCAGGAGCTCGAGACCATCCTGGCTAACACGGTGAAGCCCCGTCTCTACTAAAAAAATACAAAAAACTAGCCAGGCGTGGTGGCGGGTGCCTGTAGTCTCAGCTATTCGGGAGGCTGAGGCAGGAGAATGGTGTAAACCCGGGAGGCAGAGCTTGCAGTGAGCTGAGATCCGGCCACTGCACTCCAGCCTGGTGACAGAGCAAGACTCCCTCTCAAAAAAAAAAAAAAATAATAGTAACAAGGTGAGCAATAAGCTAATGAAAGATGTTCAGCATCATTAGCCACCAGGGAAATGCACATCAAACCAAAATGAGATACCATTTCACACTGAGTAGGTTGGCTAAAGAAAAAAGACAAATAACAAGTGATTACAAGGATGTGGAGAAAATGGAACCTTTATACACTGTTGGTAGGAATGAATGTGAAGTGGTACAGCCACTGTGGAAAACGAGTCCTCAAAAGGGCTACACATAGAGTTACCACATGCTCTAACAACTCTACTCCTAAATGTGCATCCAAGAGAAATAAGAAACCTATGTCCACATAAAAACTTATATGCTAATGTTCACAGCTACATTACAAATAATAGCTAAAAGTAGGAACCATCCAAATGGCCATCAACTGAAAAACGAATAAATAAAAGGTGGCATATCCATACAATGAAATATTTAGCAATAAAAAGGAATGAAGTACTGATACATGTAACAACATAAATGAACCTTGAAAATGTATATATTGATATATATTTTTTTTGGAGACAGTCTCCCTCTGTCACCCAGGCTGCAGTGCAGTGGCACAATCTTGGCTCACTACAACCTCCACCTTTTGGGTTCAAGCGATACTCTTGCCTCAGCCTCCCGAGCAGCTGAGATTACAGACATGCACCACCACATCCAGCTAATTTTTTGCATTTTTAGTAGAGACGGGGTTTCACCATGTTGGCCAGGCTGGTCTCTAACTCCTGACCTCAAGAGATCCACCCATCTCGGCCTCCCAAAGTGCTGGGATTACAGGCGTGAACCACCACATTTGGCTGAACCTTCAAAATATTACACTAAATGAAAAAAGCTAGCTATAAAGGCCACGTTATATTATTCCATTTATATGAAATATCCTGAATAGGCTAGTGATTGCCTAGGGCTGGTGGAGAAGGGGACAACAGAGGGTGATTGCTAAAGGGTACAAGTTTCTAATAGGTAATGAATATACTCTAAAACTGACGGTGGTAATGATTATACAACTCTCTATATACTAAAAACCATTCAACTATACAATTTAAATGAATGAATTATGTGGCATATGAATTATATCTCAGTAAAGCTCTTTAACTTTTAAAATGTAATCTTAGGCTTATTTTGAATTCAACTTAACATTTATTGAATACTATATACTTTTTTTTTTTTTTTTGGAGACAGGGACTTGCTCTGTCACCCAGGCTGGAGTGCAGTGGTGCAATCACAGCTGGACTCAAACTCCTGGGATCAAGTGGTCCACTTGCTCCAGCCTCCCAAAGTCTTGGGATTACAGGCATAAGCCACAGCACCCAGCCAACACACTCTTTATTTTACTTAATATTCACAACAAAAAAATCCTATGAGATTAGGGTTATCAATTCACCCATTTTGCAGACAAAACACCTACATCTCACAGAAATTAAAAGATTTAAGGTTTTTTAGAAAGTTATCAAAGCCAAGAGTTGATTCTACGTTCACTATCTCAATCTAGGGCTCTTTCTTAGCTCTTCCCACTTCTTACTACTGAGCATACTTAAGACCTAGCTGTAGTTCTTATTTATAAAAGCTTCTATGGATTAATAAACCAAAGACTAAGATCATAAGAACACAGATTGACAACTACAGATTGAGAGAATGTTTGCCAAAGCTATATATCATAAGATCCCATATCCCTGCATTTAATTATTTGGTCAGCAGTAGTACTCCGTTACATGAAAAGAAGGGGCTAAGTCTGATTCCTAAATTCACCTATGTGGGGGAAGGGGTGGGGAGAAAAAGTATAGAGTATTCCGCAGCAAATCAATCAAGAGCCATAAGCACTTTGGACTAATTTATAACTGACTAACCAATTTTGAAATATGACAGCTTCTCAACACTACTGGAAAGCACCTATTAAAAAGCTAGCTGTTGGGCTGGGCACGGTGGCTCACACCTGTAATCCCAGCACTTTGGGAGGCTGAGGCAGGCAGATCACAAGGTCAGGAGATCGAGACCATGCTGGCTAACACAGTGAAATCCCATCTCTACTAAAAATGCAAAACAAATTAGCCGGGCGTGGTGGCAGGTGCCTGTAGTCCCAGCTACTCGGGAGGCTGAGGCAGGAGAATTGCTTGAACCCGGGAGGTGGAGGTTGCAGTGAGCTGAGATCGCGCCACTGCACTCCAGCCTGGGCGACAGAGTGAGACTCCGTCTCAAAAAAAAAAAAAATACAAAATTAGCTGTGTATGGTGGCACATGCCTGTAATTCCAGCTACTCAGGAGGCTGAGGCAGGAGAATCACTTGAAACTGGGAGGTGGAGGTTGCAGTGAGACTAGATCGCGCCATTGCACTCTAGCCTGGGCAACAAGAGCGAAACTCCATCTCAAAAAAAAAAAAAAAAGCTAGCTGTGATGAAAATTATTTTTAGGGTAATGGAACTGTTCTATATCTCGACTGTGGTGTGGTGACAGTTACACAAAGTATGCATGTGTTAAAATTAAAAGAATTTTATTACAAGTTTGATTTTACTGTTGTTAACTTTAAGATAAAATTTAACAAAAACTGCATATGAAAAAATAACAACAAAACAATTACAATTTTAAAATGTGCAAAGAACTTGCATAGACATTTCTCCAAAGAAGATATACAAATGGGCTGCGCACAGTGACTCATACCTGTAATCCTAGCACTGGGAGGCCAAGGTGGGAAGATTGCTTGAGCCCAGAAGTTCAAGAAAAAAAAAAAGAAAGAAAACAAAAGGAAGAAGAAAGAAAAAGGAGGAGTAGGCAGAGAAAAAGGGGTGGGGGGAAGAGGAGGATGAGGAAGAAGAAATAGGATAAAGGAGGAGAAGGAAAAAAGAAGAAATACAAATAGCCAACATGCATTTTAAAAGATGCTCAATATCACTAACCATTAGAGAAATGTGATCCAAACCATAATATCACCTCATATCCATTATGATGGCAGGTATTAAAAAAAAATCCAAGACAAAATAGAAAATAAGAAGTATTGAGGATATGGGGAAACTAGAACCCTTGTGCACTGTCGGTGGGAATGTAAAATGGTGCTGCTGCTCTTGAAAATAGTATATCTGCTTGCAGGAAGTAACAAAAGAAAAAGAAAAGAAAATAGTATAAAGCTTCCTCCAAAATTAAAAATAAGCCAGGTGTGCTAATGCACACCTGTAGTCCCAGCTACTTGGGATGTGGAGGCAGGAGGGTCACTTGAGCCCAGGAGTTCAAGGATAAGAGTGTACTATTATCATGCCTGTGAATAACCACTGCACTTCAGCCTGGGCAACATAGTGAGACTCCATCTCTCAAAAAATAAAAATAGAATGATCATATCATCTGGCAATTCCATTTCTGGATATACATCCAAAAGAACTGAAAGCAGAATCTTGAAGAGATATTTGCGTATCTGTGTCAGTGCAGCATTATTCACAACAGCCGAGAGGTGAAAGCGAACCAAATGTCCATCATTGGATGAATGGGGGTGGGGGAAAAAAGTGTGGTATATACATACAAAGGAACAGTATTTAGCCTTAAAGGAGAAGGAAATCCTGTCACATGCTACAGCATGGATGAACCTTGAAGACATTATACCCAGTGAAATAAGCCAGTCACAGAAAGACAAATATTGCACGATTCTACTTACATGAGGTATCTAAAGTAGTCAAACTCACAGAAATAAATAGTAAAATTGTGGTTGTCAGGAAATTGGAAGGAGGAAGGGAGAGTTGCTGTTCAATGGGTATAGAGTTTCAGTTTTGCAAGAAGAAAATGTTGTAGAGATCTGTTATGCAACAATGTAAATCAGTTAATACTACTAAACTATACACTTAAAAATGGTTAAGACAATAAATTTTAGTTATGTTTTTCATCACAATTTATAAATAAATAAGTAAGCAACAAAGCTGGGTATACATGGTAGTATGAAATAGGAAGTAAGATAATAATAGTAATAGCTAACATTTACTGAGTGCTTACTATAAGCAAACACATTATTTCGCCCAACTGTGACTAAGGTGGGGACTATTATGACCTTTCTTTAAAAATGACAAGGCTCAGCCTAGAAAAGTCAAATCACTTGCTCAAGATCAAACAGCCAGGGGCTCCAAGACACTGTAATTCTTTTTTTTTTTTTTTTGAGATAGAGTCTCGCTCTGTCGCCCAGGCTTGAGTGCAGTGGCGTGATCTCGGCTCACTGTAAACTCCGCCTCCCGGGTTCACGCCATTCTCCTGCCTCAGCCTCCCAAGTAGCTGGGACTACAGGAGCCCACCACAACCCGGCTAATTTTTTGTATTTTTAGTAGAGACGGGGTTTCACCATGTTAGCCAGGATGGTCTCGATCTCCTGACCTCGAGATCTGCCCACCTTGGTCTCCCAAAGTGCTGGGATTACAGGTGTGAGCCACCGCACCCGGCCAAGACAGTGTAATTCTTTAAGCTACATATGTGACAACCAGTTAGATCTACTCATTTTTTAAGACTCATAAAGATATAATACTTCTTGAATCCCTCTTCCCACTCTCAGAACTGACCTAATCCTAGAGAGAACCCTAGATGTATTTCTTTTTTTAACTTGATTTTTTTTTTTTTTTTTTTTTTGTGAAAGGGTCTTGCTCTGTCACCCACACTGGAACATAGTGGTGCAATCATGGCCCACTGCAGCCTTGACTTCCTGAGCTCAAGTGATCCTCCTGCTGAGTAGCTGGGACTACAGGCGTGTACCACTAAGGCCAGACAATTTTATTTTTTGTAAAGGTGGGGTCTCCCTATGTTGCCCTGGCTGGACTTGAACTCCTGGCCTCAAGTGGTCCTCCCTTCTTGGCCTCCCAAAGTGCTGGGATTATAGGAGTGAACCACCACACCTGGCTCCATAGACATTTCTCTTTTTTTTGTGATGGAGTTTTGCTCTGTCGCCCAGGCTGGAGTGTAGTGGCACGATCCCGGCTCACTGCAACCTCCACCTCCCGAGTTCAAGCAATTCTCCTGCCTCAGCCTACCAAGTAGCTGGGATTACAGGCATGTGCCACCACGCCCAGCTAATTTTTGTATTTTTAGTAGAGATGGGGTTTCACCATGTTGGCCACACTGGTCTCGAACTCCTGACCTCAGGTGATCCACATGCCTCGGCCACCCAAAGTACTGGGATTACAGGCATGAGCCACTGTGTCCAGCCTCCATAGACATATTTCTATCACAGTACCTACCACACTTAATTGTACTTGCTTATTTACATGTCTGTCTCTCCACTGATCGGCACCTCTAGATCTAAGCTTCCAATAGCCGTTAACCATTCATAGCTGTTTAAATTCAAATTTAAACGAATTAAAAGTAAAAAAAAATTAAAATTCAGTTCTTCAGTCTCACTAGGCATATTTCAAGCACTCAAAATCCATGCGTAGCTGGTGACCACTGTATTGGACAACATGGATACAGAACATTTCCATCACTGCAGAAAGTTCTGCAGGACAGTGCTATGTCTAAATTCTGTGTGTTCCCGGAGGCACAAACAGTCTAGCAGGCAGTCTGGCAGGAGCTATGCCTAACTCATTTTTGTATCCCAGCACCAACCTTTAGTAAACCTCCAGTAAGTGTTTCTTAGCAATGACATGGGGTAACACAGAATTTGTTCTACCTTATTATCACATACCACCCATGATTTAAGTTCCATACATTCAATGTCCCTTACAGGCTGGCATCAGTGTAATAACCCACCATCATCCCAACTTGTGGAAAGAGGCAGGAATCACAATAGGTAGAGCTAATCTGAAAGTCTTTGTCTAGTCCTTCACCCCAAACCAAAGTTCCACTACTTAATGTGAGACTTGATTACGAAGAGGGTTTATTTCTTGCTTCAGGTTTGGCATGTAATTAAACTGCAGGTGTTTCTAAAAGGAATTTTTTTTCAAACATTGGAACAACCTCACAACTTGGCAGAAATAAAAATAAGAAGACTGGTTGAAATTTATCATACTTTTTATCATATCATTCATACTCTATGAATAAATATATATGAATGAATATATCCTCAGGATGCTCTTTATATTTAAAAAAAAATAGTCACTTGACACACATTTTCTGAGGAACTATAATAAAGAGAGATAAATAGTGTTGGTAGACAGAAACTTAAATTGGAATAATAGAAAGTGGTAAGAGCTCTACAATAGAAAGAAATGCTAGGAACTATGAAGACCACAAAGGAGGATCAGAACCCAGTGGTGAAATGGAATAGAAGGTGGGGAAACCACAAAGGAAGCTACTCAGAGATAAGCCTCAATTAAGTTTTAAAGGGTAATTAAGGCCGGGCTTGGTGGCTCATGCCTGTAATCCCAGCACTTTGGGAGGCCAAGGCAGGCAGACAGCTTGAGCCCAGGAGTTCAAGACCAGCCTGGGCAACACGGCAAAACCCCGTTTCTACAAAAAATACAAAAATTAGCCAGGTGTGGTGGCAGGTGCCTGTAGTCCTAGCTACTCAGGAGGCTGAGGTGGGAAGATCACCTGAGACAGGGGGGTCGAGGATGCAGTGAGCTGTGATCGTATCACTGCACTCCAGCCTGGGTGACACAGTCAGATCCTGTCTCAAAAATAATAAATAAACAATAAGTAAATAAATAAATATTTTTTTAAAAGGAGGGTGGGAGGAATGTACCAAATAGAGATATATGTGATGGATGAAGATACAGAAATATGACCTGGACAGCAGGTGCAAAGTAGTTCAATTTGGCTGGAACAACATATGAAAAATAAAGGAGAATTTGGCTGGGTGCAATGGTTCACGCCTGTAATCCCAGCACTTTGGGAGGCTGAGGCGGGCAGATCACAAGGTCAGGAAATCGAGACCATCCTGGCTAACACGGTGAAACCTATCTCTACTAAAAATACAAAAACAAAATTAGCTGGGCGTGGTGGTGGGCGCCTGCAGTCCCAGCTACTTGGGAGGCTGAGGTAGGAGAATGATGTGAACCCAGGAGGCAGAGCTTGCAGTGAGCTGAGACCGCGCCACTGCACTCCAGTCTGGGCAACAGAGTAAGACTCCGTCTCAAAAAAAAAAAAAAAAAAAAAAGGAGAATTTGAAGCTAATAAGGCAAGCAGAGGCCAAACCATGAAAGAGCCTGCAAGCTAAGTTAAGGAGTTTGAATTTTATCCTCCAAGTTATGAAAAAACCTCTGGAAGATTTTAAAGCAGAGAAGAGTGCAATCTGTATTCAACAAAGCTCAGGGAGAAGCAGGAGGGAGGACAGATTTGGTGGCGGTGAGACAGCAGGTAGGGAGACCAGTCAGGAAGTTGTTGCAAAAAGTAATGAAACAGGAACTATCTGATACAAATAGTTTTAAACATACCCTATCTTAAATGGGTCTCTCTCCATTAGTCTATGCCTCTCAAAGCTGGAGCACCATGATTCAGTTATATAGCACAATCACAAAAACAACTGTTAAAGTCAATTCTATAAACTAAAAATTTAACTGCACTCCTTTATTCAATAGCCATTCCAGATTTCGAACTAAAACTGCTCATTCTTCTCTTTCCCGCTGCACGTAATTTTGGAAAAACATTTCAGCCAGACGATCACATCTGTGTAGTGTGCCACAAGTGTAAACAATTTAACAGGAGTTGAATGAAACATTTCCTATTCAATTGGAGAAAAAGATTAGAAAATTCTAACATGGCAACATCAGGTTGCAAATTGACATTTTTTAATTAGCTTTTTAAAAAAATATGAACATGCCAATTTTAAATCCCATCTGGTTGCATGTTGCAGCTGCCCTGAATGAATTTCCAGTTATTATGCACTTGGCTAAAGCATTCAGAACTGCCATGTGCTATCAGCAGCAGCAGCCACAGTGCAGTACTTAGGAAGTACTTAAATACCCATGCTGGTACAAAAAGATTTCTTAGTCTGTCCTGGAGAGAAAGGAATATATGGGGAAGAGGAAGGAACGATATCACATTTTTAAGAAAATATATTTCAGTTTTACCTCCTCTCCTCCGCAAAAGCAATGGACTTTCTTATCTTTGACCTCACAGAGCCTTAGCCTACAGAGTTTTACCTACCCCTCTGCCTTGTATAAACAAAATCCTAAGAACCAAGGATTCTGAATTGGACTAAAACTGGGTTCAATTCCAACCCTACCTCTTACAAACTGTGAACTTGGGCACATTTCTTAATCTTCCTTAGCCTCTATTTCCTCATGTATAAATGATAATGCCTAACCTTGAAGAGCTGTGGTCAAGATGGAAGAAAATGTATATATAAAATATCTATACAATGTCTGGCTCATATGGGCATTCATTCAATACATGGTAACATTTAACACTCTCCTTTGTATTCCACTATGATTTGTACTTCCCAGTAATTATGCACCTTCTTTAAAAGTTTAAGAATTAAATGAATTAATTTAGGTAAAGGCTTTATAACAGTGCCTGGCACATAGTAGGCAAGCATTAAGTATCAGTTGCAGTTGTTGCTACTATTACATACCAATATCATAGTATGTTTCATAGTGAACTACAATTTCTTTATTAGCTGTTTACCTTCCTATCTAGTACTTGGCATAAAACCTGACACGAAAGAGGTACTCAATTAACATCTGTTAACCAGTGGAATAAATAACGGATGAGGCCAGGCATGGTGGCTCATGCCTGTTATCCCAACACTTTGGGAGGCCAAGGTTGGTGGATCACTTGAGGTCAGAAGTTCAAGACCAGCCTGGCCAACACGGTGAAACCCAATCTCTACTAAAAATACAAAAATTAGCCTGGTGTCGTGGCACACAACTATAATCCCAGCTAGTCAGGAGACCGAGGCAGGAGAATCACTATGACCCAGAAGGCAGAGGTTGCAGTGAGCCAAGATAGCGCCACTGCCTTCTAGCCTGGGTGACAGAGTGAGATTCCGTCTCAAAAAAATAAACAAATAAATAAATAAATAAATAATGGATAAATGACTGAAGGAATGAACTGAATTTATCATACAATTTTGCAAAGTAGCCATTCAATATTGTTTTATAAATTAATTAATCCTATCAAGCCCATATGATAAGAAAGAGAGTTATTATTATGGCCCTTTTTACAGATAATAAACAGAGGCCCAGAGGGATCAAAGGTTAAGGTCACCCAGGTAGAGTAGAATCCCTTTGGTCTCTCAGAAACTAACTCTAGATTTTTTTTCAACGAGACCTTAATCTCTCTCCATATTTTAAATATTACCTACAGGATCAGTCAAGTTTTTTAAGTCTCTATGGTTTCAAGAAGGGCTCTCAAAGTCAGAAGATGCTACCAATAAATGATGGAAGGGTGAAGAAGGAACATGACCAAATGAGAAGTTCAGTATCTCCTCTTTGGGAAAAAAGGAATAAAGACCTGATTTCATCCGGCCTGAGCACAGAGAAAGCAATTAAGTATGACTAATAAGAGGATAAAGCCCTCGCTGTAAACAAATGAGGATGGAGGACACTGAGAGGGTCAAATATGAAAGGCAGTATGGGGAGTTAGAGCCACTCATCTACTCCTGTAAAGAGCATGACTACTCACAGTCTTTCTGGGGGGTAGTCATTCTTTCATTTAACAAATACTTAGTCCCTGCAATGAACTAGGATAATAACAGTGTATATCAAGAGCCTTAAAAAAGTTACACCTGGATGGGCGCAATAGCTCATGTATGTAATCCTAGCACTTTGGGAGGCCAAGGCAGGCAAATGGATTGAGCCCAGGAGTTCAAGACCAGCCTGGGCAACACGGTGAAACCCCGCCTCTACAAAAAATTTAAAAATTAGCCAGGTGTGGTGGCATGCACCTGTAGTCCCAGCTATTCAAGAGGCTGAGGTGGGAGTTTGAGCCCAGGAGGCGGAGGCTGCAGTGAGCTGAGATTGTGCCACTGCACTCCAGCCACTGCAGTCCAGCCTGTGTGACAGAGCCAGACCCTATCTCAAAAAAATAAAAATAAAAATAAATTATACCGTCACTCCAGTTACCCTATTCCTATTTATCCTAGGAAAACTATAAAAAAAAATAAAGGCTGAGGCCAGGCACAGTGGCTCACACCTGTAATCCCAGCACTTTGGGAGGCCAAGGTGGGAGGATCACTTGAGCCAGGAGTTCGAGACCAGCCCGGGCAACACAGGGAGACCCTATCTCTACAAAAATAAAAATTTTTAATTAGGTGGGCGTGGGGTGCGCGCCTATAGTACCAGCTACTTGGGAGGCTAAGGTAGAAGATCGCTTGAGCCCAGGAGTTTGAGGCTGCAGTGAGCTGTGATCGTGCCACTGCACTCCAGCCTAGGTGACAGACCCAGACTCTGTCTCAAAAATAAAAGGAAAATGCTTATGATATAATGTTAAATTAAAAAGCACTCCAAAAGACTACCTATAGTATGATCTTAATTATATAAAATAATTAGAAAACAACTTCAAAAAACCCTAAATGGTGAGTTTTAAAAGTAATCTCTGCTTGGCAGAATATAGAGCGATATTATTTGCCAAGTTTTTTTTTTTTTTTTTTTTGAGACAGAGTCTCACTCTGTCACCCGGGCTGGAGTGCAGTGGCCGGATCTCAGCTCACTGCAAGCTCCGCCTCCCGGGTTTACGCCATTCTCCTGACTCAGCCTCCCGAGTAGCTGGGACTACAGGCGCCCGCCACCTCGCCTGGCTAGTTTTTTCTATTTTTTAGTAGAGACGGGGTTTCACCGTCTTAGCCAGGATGGTCTCGACCTCCTGCCCTCGTGATCCACACATCTCGGCCTCCCAAAGTGCTGGGATTACAGGCTTGAGCCGCCGCGCCCAGCCATTTGCCAAGTTTTCTAGTTTTTCCATAACAGGCATTTTTCCAAAAAACAAGTTGAAGGAGACTTTAGGACAAAAAGTGAATATATAAAATGCCATCAGGATTAATTAAGATCATTAGAATCTCTGCTAGGTAAGAAACATATTAGAGGCATATTATTTTTAAACAAAAAGATTATGTTAATCCTACTGAGAACTGACACAAATGCAAGGGTGAAATACAATGGGAGAGCAATCAAGAGAAAATCCCATCAGATTCCCAGGAGGTCGCTTTCATTTCAGAATGTCTGTCATCAGCAAAGTCAAGTTCAATGAGTAAAGAGAGAAATGAAACTTGATGGGTGAAGAAGATGGCAAGCTAAGACCCACTGCTAAAATCCATAAGTTCCTTAAGATCATGGAACCTGTCAATTACCATATAGTGTGACAAAGGCCATGGAAGGAAGGCAGCAGCAGGAATGTGGCAAAGTCAAGAGAAGGTCAAGGTAGCCTTTGTTGAAGATGACTAATTTAAAGGAGAAAGACATTAGCCTAGAGGAAAAGGGCATTCTAGGAAAAAGGGAGAGACTAGAGAATAGAAACAGCTTAGCATGCCTTGGGAAATGACATTTATTTCAGTGTTACTAGAGTCCAATGTGCAAGGCAGGCTGTGGTGAAAATGTAGTTGCAAAAGTCATCAGGGGCCTGTCTCAGAGGACCTGAATATCTGGTCTATGATTAAGCCAAGCAGCTATACATGAGTCAGTCAACAAGGGTACCATTCCAGTAGAAGAGAGAGTTAGGTAGCATTATAATAAAGATAAGTGATGGGTGGTTAAAGCAGAAGAGGAACACCCAGTCCCGCCTGGGGGCTCATGAAAGGCCTCTGAGAGAAAGTGCCAAAGTAAGGCACAAAGGAAAAATGGGGCTAAGGTCCCAGCACTTTGGGAGGCCGAGGCGGGTGGATCTCTTGAGGTCAGGAGTTCGAGATCAGCCTGGCCAACATGTCAAAACCCCAGCTCTACTAAAAATACAAAACAAATTAACTGGGCGTGGTGGTGGGCACCTGTAATCCCAGCTACTTGGATGGTTGAGGCAAGAGAATTGCTTGAATCCGGGAGGCAGTGGTTGCAATGGGCCAAGATCACACCACTGCACTCTAGCCTGGGCGACAGAGCAAGACCCCATCTCAAAAAAAAAAAAAAAATGGGGCTAAGGGCTGCAACATCCAAAGTGATGACACACAGTTGATACCTGGCCTAATCATAAACTCAGCAAACCAGAGAACTAGTCCCTGGCAAGGCTTCCAAAGAGGGAACCATTCTCATCACCAGAATGTAACCTCCAAGGACCTTGTTAGTCTTGTTCACTGCCAGGCTTCTAATACTAAAAATAGTGGGCATAAAGAAGCTGCTCTATAAATATTTGTGGAAAAAAAAGAAAAAGAGAAAGGAAGGCTTGCTATTATATTAAAAAGCAATGGGTCTGGTAAGCTTCAACCCACTGTCATGTTAAAGAAAAAACAACAAAAAAAGCAATGGGGCTGGGTATAGTGGCTCACACTGTAATCCCAGCACTTTGGGAAGCAGAGGCAGGAGGATCACTTGGGGTCAGGAGTTCAAAACCAGCCTGCACAACATAGCGAAACCCTGTTTCTACAAAAATCAAATTTTTTTAATTAGCCAAGTGTGGGGATACATGCCTGTAGTCCTAGCTGGTTGGGAGGCTGAGGCAAGAGGATGGCTTGTGTCTAAGAGTTCGAGGTTGCAAGAAGCTATCATCGTGCCACTGCAGTCCCTCCTGGATGACAAAGTGACAACTGTCGCTTTAAAAAAAAAAAAAAAAGTGAGAACCCATTCCCTCCACCCCACCACTAGCAAATTAATAATAATAATAATTTAAATAATTAAATAAAATAAAAAGACAAATCCTATATGATTCTACTTATATGAGGCACTCAGAGTCATCAAAATCATAGAGACAGAAGACTGAATGGTGACTGTCAGGGGCGGGGGTAGGAAGAATGGGGAAATAGGGAGTTTCTGTTTAATGGGTAGAGAAATTTCAGATCTGTAAGATAAAGAGTTTTAGAGATAGTTGACAGTGATGGTCACACAACATTATGAATGTATTTAATACACTAAACTATACACTTTCTTTTTTTTTTTTTTGAGACGGAGTCTCGCTCTGTCGCCCAGGCTAGAGTGCAATGGCGTGATCTCTGGGTCACTGCAACCTCCGCCTCGCAGGTTCAAGCAATTCTCTGCCACAGCCTCCCGAGTAGCTGGGATTACAAGCGCCCAACACCACGGCCGGCTAATTTTTGTATTTTTAGTAGAGATAGGGTTTCACCATCTTGGCCAGGCTGGTCTTGAACTCCTAACCTCGTGATCCACCCACCTCGGCCTCCCAAAGTGCTGGGATTACAGGCGTGAGCCACCGTGCCTGACCACTAAACTATACACTTTCAAAAAATCGAGATGATAAATTTTATATGTATTTTACTGCAATAAAAAAAAAATTGGGGGCCAGGTGCAGTGGCTCATGTTGGTAATCCCAGCATTTTGGAAGGCCAAGGCAGGCGGATCACATAAGGCTAGGAGTTCGAGGACAGCCTGGCCAACATGGCAAAACCCTGCCTCTACTAAAATAAAAATACAAAAATTAGCCAGGTAGGGTGGCACACACCTGTAATCCTAGCTACTTGGGTGGCTGAGGCACAAGAATCGCCTGAACCCAGGAGGCAGAGGTTGCAGTGAGCCAAGATCACACCACTGCACTCCAGCCTGGGCAACAGAGCAAGACCCTGTCTCAAAAAAAAAAGAGGAAAAAAAGCAATGGGAAATTCACAACCGCCAAAAGGTGGAAGCAACTTAAGTGTCTGTTGATGGATGAATGGATCAAAAAACTGTGGCATATACATACAATGGAGTATTATTCAGACATAAAAAGGAAGGAAATTCTGACACATACTAAAACATGATGAACCCTGAAGACATTATGCTAAGTGAATTAAACCAGTAATAAAGGACAAACACTATTATTCTACTCATATGAGATACATAGAATAATGCAGCTCTTGGACACATAGTTGAATGGTGGTTGCCAGGAGCTGGGGTAGGGAAGAAATGGGAGTTACTGTTTAAGACGATAGTGCCCCCACTCCTGGCTAAATTTTTTTTTTATTTTCAGCAGAGATGGGATCTTACTATGTTAATTAGACTGGTCTTGAACTCCTGAGCTCAAGCGATCCTCCTGCCTCGGCCTCCCAAAGGGCTGGGATTACAGGCACGAGCCACTATGGCTGGCCAAAATTAAGTTATTAATTTAAAAATCCTGTATTCATTAATTGGAAAATGTAATATTGTTAAGATGTCACTTCCAAAGCAATCTATAGATTTTATCAAAAGTCCAAAAACCTCTTTTTGTAGAACTGGAAGAGCCAGTCCTCAAATCCACATGGAATTGCAAGAGGATACAAATAGCAAAAATAACCTTGAAAAAGATCAACAAAGTTGGAAGACTCACACTTAACAATTTCAAAATTCACTACAAAACTATGGTAATCAGTACAGTGTGATACTCACATAAGGACAGGTATATAGACCAATGGAACAGAATCACAAGTCTAGAAATAAATCCATACATCTGTGGCCAATTAATTTTCAACCAACATGCCAAGACTAATCACTAATCAATGAGAAAAGAAAAGTCTCTTCAACAAATGGTGCTGGGACAACTGAATATCTATAGGCAGAAGAATGAAGCTGGACCCCTACCTCAAACCACATATAAAACTTAATTCAAAATTAAAGACCTAAATTTAAGGGATACAACCATGATAAATCTTCATGACCTTGGATTTGGCAATGGATTCTGAGCTATGACAACAAACTAAGCAACCAAAGAAAAAATAAACTGGACTTCATCAAAATTTAAAACTTTTGTGCATCAAAGGATATTAACAAAAAAGTGAAGTGGCCAAATGTGATAGCTTACACCTGCAATCCCAGCACTTCAGAAGGGCCAAGGTGGGAATTCAGCATCAGCTTGGGCAAATAGCAAGACACTGCCTCTACAAAAAATGTAAAAAAGAAAAATTACCCAAGCATGGTGGTGCACATCTGTAGTCCTAGCTACTTAGGAGTCTGAGGCTGGAGGATCACTTGAGCCCAGGAGTTAAAGGCTGCAGTGAACTATGATCATGCCACTGTACTCCAACCTGGGCAACAGAGCAAAACCCTGTCTCTAAAAAAGAAAAAAAAAAAAAGTGGAAAGACAACCTACTGAATAAGAAAAAATATTTGGAAATCATATATTTGATAAAGGTCTGGAATCCAGACTGTAAAAGAAACTTTTATAATTCAACAACAAAAAGGCAAAAAAAAAAAAAAAAGTTTTTTTAATGGGTAAAGGACATGAATAGGTATTTCTCCAAAGATATACAAATGGCCAACAAGTACATGAAAAGATGCTTAACATCATTTATTAATCATTAGGGAAATACAAATCAAAACCATATGATATGCCATACTCATTATAACAGCTATTTATTTTTTAAAAATGAAGAAGGAAATAACAAGTATGAGCAAGAATGTCAAAAAATCTGAACCCTCAAACATTGTTGGTGGGAATGTTAAAATGGTGCAGCCATTTTGGAAAGGTCTGGCAGCTCCTCAGCAAGTTAAACATAGAATTACCATACGACCCAGCAAGTCCATTCCTAGGTATACACTGAACTAAAACAGGTACTAAAACAAATACATCTACCCACATGTTCATAGCAGCACTCTTCACAATAGCAAAAGGTAGAAACAACTCAAATGTCCATCAATGGACAAACTGTAGCATATCCATACAATGTAATATTACTCAGCCATAAAAAGCTTTAAAAAGTAATGAAGTACTGGCCAGGCACGGTGCTTATGCCTGTAATCCCAGCACTTTGGGAGGCTGAGGCAGGTGGATCACCTGAGGTCAGGAGTTCAAGATCAACCTGGCCAACATGATGAAACCCTGTCTCTACTAAAAATACAAAAATTAGCTGGGCATGGTGGCAGTCACCTGTAATCCCAGTTACCAGGGAAGCTGAGGCAGGAGAATCGCTTGAACCCAGGAGCTGGAGGTTGCAGTGAGCTGAGATCATACCATTGCACTCCAGTCTGAGCGACAAGAGTGAAACTCCGTCTCAAAAAAAAAAGTAATGAAGTACTGATACATGCTACAACATGAACATCAAAAACATTATTCTGAGTGAAAGAAGCCAGACGCAAAAGGCCACACACTATATGATTTCATTTATGTAAAATATTTAGAATAGGTAAATCCACAGAGACGAAAAGCAGATTGGTTGTCACCAGGGGCTAGGAGGGAATAGGAATGGGAATGACTGTTTAATGGATACAGAACTTCCTTTTAGGGTGATGAATGTTTTGGAACTAGACAGAGATGGCTGTTGCACAACACTGGGAGTGTATTAAATGCCACTAAATTGTTCACTTTAAAGTGGTTAATTTCAACAACGATATATAAATTTCACCTCAATCAATCAATCAATAATGAGAATCCTCCATTCACACAAACTTCCCAAAAACTGTTTTGTTATCTTTTCTTCTTCCCATTGCCCAAACTGTAACCATAACAGACAGCAAAGCATTTCTTGATTCTCAACAAGAAAAAAAAACAACAGCACTGAGGCGTTGTCACTAATGAGAACAATGTAAACAAAATCCTTAGTACCACTACTGCAGCATTAAATATATCCAAGCAGTTATATCCACAGAATTAGTCTCATTTAAGGAAAGGCCAATGAAGGTTTTTTTCTTCTTGTTGTTTTCTGAGACAGGGTCTCACTGTCTCCCAGGCTGGAGTGCAGTGGCATGAATATGGCTAACTGCAGCCTCGACCCTCCAGACTCAAGCAATCCTCCCATCTCAGCCTCCCAAGGAGCTGAGACTATAGACATGTGCCACCATGACCATGCCCAACTTTTTTTTTTTTTTTTTAAGAGATGGGGTCTCACTATGTTGCCCAAGTGGTCTTGAACTTATGGCTTCAAGCATTCCTCCTACCTCAGCCTTCCAAAGTGCTGGGATTATAGGCATGAGCAACCATGCCCGGTCTCCAATGAAGGTACTTTTGCTAAGGTGTGTGAAGATACCTGTTGCTGGGATCAGGAGACATGAAGAAACTAAGAAAAAAAAATACTGGGAAAAGTTTTCAATAGCTTTGTAAGCCTTCAGAATTTAAAGTACATTAAGAAATAAAAACTTAAATGCAGTGGGTACAAAAATGGCAAATCTGAAAGCTAAACCTGACTAAGGCTATCAACCTGCCATGTGCTAAAAACAAATGTACTCACTCAGAGAAAAACTGAAAGAAGTACTACATACCTATTAAAACAGCTAAATTTAAAGAGAGATAATATTAAATGCTAACAAGGATGCTGGACTTCTCATATATTTCTGGTAGGAAGGTAAAATGGTACAGACACTCTGGAAAATAATTTGGCAGTTTCTTATAAAACTAAACACGCAGCCAGGCATCACTGCTCATGCTTGTAATCCCAGCACTTTGGGAGACCAAGGCAGGCAGACAGCCTGAGACCAGGAGTTCGAGACCAGCCTGGCCAACATGGTGAAACTGTCCCGACTAAAAATACAAAAATTAGCCAGGTGTGGTGGTGTACACCTGTAGTCCCAGCTACTCAGGAGGCTGAGGCTGGGAGAATTGTTTGAACCTGGGAGGCAGAGGTTGCAGTGAGCCAGGATTGTGCCACTACACTCCAGTCTGGGCGACAGAGCAAGACTCTGTCTCAAAAAAAAAAAAAAGCCTGGGCGCGGTGACTCATGCCTGTAATCCCAGCACTTTGGGAGGTCGAGGCGGGCGATCACCTGAGGTTGGCAGTTCAAGATCAGCCTGACCAACATGGAGAAATCCCATTTCTACTAAAAATACAAAAAATTAGCCAGGCGTGGTGGCACGTGCCTGTAATCCCAGCTACTCGGGAGGCTGAGGCAGGAGAATCGCTTGAACTCGGGAGGCGGAGGTTGCAGTGAGCCGAGATCGCGTGCCACTGCACTCCAGCTTGGGCAACAAAAGCGAAACTCCATCTCAAAAAACAAAAAAAAGTTATCCTTTTCTCCTAGGCTTCCAGGAAATTCAGGAGTAAATTTGCAGCTCACCTACAGCAACTGGGGAGACATACATACATACATACATACATACATACATACATACATGTTATTCTATTTTCAATAGTACTCATCGTTTTTCTTCTTTTAGGTAATCCCTTGTGGAATAAATAAAGACCACTCAAACGTGGTAAATGGTACTCTGTCCCTAATAAATATGTTAAAATTATTCCATAGAGAACTAGAAAGGGCATAGCCATTCACTCTTTTTTTAAGCATTTGATCATACAAGCAGAGCTATTCACTTTTTTTGTTGTTTGTTTTTTAATTCACAAACCAAGATCTTTATGAGACCTCCCTTCCTTTACTGAAATAACTTTTACTTTTATATTTGTATCAACTAAGGGGTAAAAGTGACACTTTACTCACTTTGGACAATAAAAATACATTTTTAGATAATTTTAAGACCCTCTTATCCCATATGATTCTTGATCTTGAAGTTCAATGCTGCAATCTTAGGATTGTGGTTTAAAACATTACAGAAGAATTTTTTTTTTTTTTAAAGACAGTCTCACTCTGTTGCTCAGGCTGGAGTGCAATGGTGCGATCTCAGCTCACTGCAACCGCCACCTCCCAGATTCAAGCGATTCTCCTGCCTCAGCCTCCTGAGTAGCTGGGATTACAGGCATATGCCACCACGCCCGGCTAATTTTTGTATTTTTAGTAGAGATAGGGTTTCACCATGCTGGTCAGGCTGGTCTCAAACTCCTGACCTCATGATCTGCCTGCCCCGGCCTTCCAAACTGCTGGAATTACAGGCGTGAGCCACCATGCCTGGCCTACAGGTGAATACTTACAGCTGTATGACCTCTCTTCATCTCTCTGACCCTCATCATAAGTGGGGATGGTAACACTTATGCTGAAAGGTTCTTTTGGGGATTATATAACATATGCAAATCACCTACCAGGTCCTTGTAAACAGTATCATTCGACTCAGACCTTGGTCTACAATCTGGATGTCTTGCTTCAAAGAGAAAGTGTTTTCCATCACAGAATGCAGCATATAATGCTAGTTAGACTTTTTCATTTGATTTCTTGCTTAATCTAGAGTCTGAGTTTAACACTCAATAAAGAATAGAAGGTTGGCCTGGCACAATGGCTCACGTGTGTAATCCCAGCACTTTGGGAGGCCAAGGCGGGCAGATCACCTGAGGTGAGGAGATCAAGACCAACCTGGCCAACATGGTGAAACCCTGTCTCTACTGAAAATACAAAAATTAGCCGGGCATGATGGTGGGCGCCTGTAATCCCAGCTACTTGGGATGCTGAGGCAGGAGGATTGCTTGAACCCAGGAGGTGGAGTCTGCAGTGAGCCGAGATCGCACCACTGCATTTCAGCCTGGGCAACAGAGCAAGACTCTGTCTCAAAAAAACAAAGAATAGGCCGGGCACGGTGGCTCACACCTGTAATCCCAGCATTCTGGGAGGCCGAGGCGGGCGGATCATGAGGTCAGGAGATCGGGACCATCCTGGCTAACACAGTGAAACCCCGTCTCTACAAAAAAATACAAAAAATTAGCCGGGTGTAGTGGCGGGCACCTGTGGTCCCAGCTACTCGGGAGGCTGAGGCAGGAGAATGGCGTGAACCCGGGAGGCGGAGCTTGCAGTGAGCCAAGATCGTGCCACTGCACTCCAGCACTCCAGCCTGGGTGACAGAGCAAGACTCCGTTTCAAAAAAAAAGGAATAAAAGGTTATTTTACTAACATGGTAGTTCTGCCTGAACCTGAGCAAAACATTCCGTGAGTACCAGCTGAGCATATTTAGTAGGCATCAATTCACACAGGCCCCAGGGAGGGGACATTCACTGTAATATTCAAAGGGACATCACCATAATATACAGTATCCTTGTGACCAGTATTTCTAATGCTACTACTCTTGTATCTTTTATTATTATTTAATAGTGATGCAATGGATTAGTGAAGTCAACTAAACTATGCCAAGAAAAGACCTGAAAAATAGCTTTTCAAGCAATTCCAAACCAGGCCAGGATTTCATCCCTGTCAGGTATTTACTTGATGTTCACCTCTATCATTCACCTAAGGCAGACACCTCAAACATTCCTGGTATATGCTTTGGAAGGCTCCATCACATTTATTTTCCATCATAATTCAACCAACAATTTCAGCTCTCCAGTTTGTTAGCTATGCAACTATTCTCTGAGGACAATACTGCTTATCTAATAGCTATCTAATACTGCTATTTGCTGAGGTTTAGAGATAATTTATGTAGAATGCCTACACACTATCTGGCCCAACAAACGTATGCAATAAACTGTAGCTGCTACTGTCATCACTAATAAATACTCATGAGTGCCCACTATTTTCCCAACATTGTGCTGAGCAGTAGGAGGAAAACGATAAGTATGTAAGATGTCATCCACTCTAAGGGGGTACACAATCAAGTTGAAACAAAAAAAAATCATTATACAATAGTTATAAGTAATTATATAATGAAATGGTCAATTGTTTGGTATAGACTAAGTGCAGAAGGAGAGACCCGAAAGCTTTTCCTTCTATTAACTCACAACAACCCTTAGAGCCAGGCAGGCAGAAATTCCCATTTTACAGAAAGAAACTAAGACTAAGAAAGACAAAGTTATAGAGTTCAATCATTTACCCAATTAACAAATTCTAGGCTATGAACTATGCTTAAGTGCAAAAGAGAAATAGATTAGTTAAGACTCTTGGTTGTAAATGACAGAAAACAAACTGGTTTAAGCAAAAAGCCTAATTACTGACCTAATTAACTGAAGCCCAAGATTAAGGTAGACTATGGGGGAGGCTCATTTCAGAGCTCAAAGTCACTGCCTCCACCTGTTTAGCTTCACTTCCTCAATGTTGGTTCTATCATAAGCCAGACTCTCTCCTCCTAAGGTGGCAAAATGGCTATAGCAGCTCCAGCCACACACCTCTCTAGTATAGCAGGACTTGGAGAAGGTCTTCTATAGAGGCTTACAAAAGTCCTGAACATTCAGTTTAGACCAGCTTAAAACATATTTACCCCTAAACCAATCACTATGGCCAGAGTAATGTGATGCCTTGGTTACCTTGAGCCTGGTTCACATAACACTAGAGCTAAGAAATTCCTACCCAAACTATATGAAGCAAAGCAGGGGGGAAGGTGTGGTTCCTAAAATGAACATCTGAGGCCATTGCTGAGATAAGAAGGAAACTACAGAAGCAAACTACAAATGTCCACGACAAGGAACCCTGTGACTGTGCTCTCACAGAATATACAGTTTGGGGCAGGGATTCTCAAGTACAGATGGGCTGGCAGTAAAAAGGTTAGAGGTGGCCAGGCACAGTGGCTCACGCCTGTCATCCCAGCACTTTGGGAGGCTGAAGCAGGCAGATCACAAGGTCAAGAGATCAAGACCATCCTGGCTAACATGGTGAAACCCCATCTCTACTAAAAATACAAAAAAAAAAAAAATTAGCTGGACATGGTGTTGGGCGCCTGTAGTCCCAGCTACTCGGGAGGCTGAGGCAGGAGAATGGCATCAACCCAGGAGGCAGAGCCTGCAGTGAACCAAGACTGCGCCACTGCACTTCAGCCTGGGCAACACAGTGAGACTCCGCCTCAAAAAAAAAAAAAAAAAGAAGGCTAGAGGTATAGTTCCAGTCTGAAAGAAATATAATTGCAGAACAATGTGGTAAGTGCCATACAGACAATACTTAAAACAACGTGTCACAGTGTCCAGAAAAAAAAAAAAAGGAAGGCCACCCTAAGACTTTAGGGAAGTCTTCCAAGAGGTGGTACTGACCAAACTTAGTCCTGAAGAAAACAGGTCAGTTAGCAAATCACCTAACTGCAACTACAGCATCAAAGTTTCCTGATTCCCTATCAAGAGCTCTTTCCACTACTAGGGTGGAGAGGAAAATGGGCACTGAGGCCTCAAGAGAATTGACTGCCACAGAAGCTCATTTAAACCAGCTATCATAACTGCTCAGCACTTAAGTACGCTGTAAAGGACTTGTCCACAATGCAGCAGGACCACAAAGACCCTGCCAACCTTACCGGAGGATGTTTCAGCTAGATAACAGTCATGATCTAAGCATGGAATGGGATATTCTGTCATTTCCCAGCACTTTGGCTTCTTCACCTCCTACCAGGCTGCTCTTTCCACTATATGTGTAAGGGCTGACAGTTCAAACAGAGAAGTACCAAACACAGTAAGCTAAATTGAGACCACACTGTAAGTTAAAGGAAAAACCCACTATACTGATACTTCCACACATGCAGTTTATGCTCATTGAGACAGAAGGTAAATAAAGGGTTTGCATTAGTAGGTAGGGTTTGCATCTATCTCTACCACTTACTAATTGTGTGACCCTCAGCAAGTCACTTTTCTGACCCTCAATTTCCTCATCTGTAAAATGGGAAGCATTATAATATCTTTCTTGGAGCTACTATAGGAATTAAAACAAGATGAAAGGAAAACACTTGGTCAAATTGTAAAGCATCAAGTAAATATTAGTTATGTTCCCTAACTCTTCAAGGAGAGACATTTCAAAGTACTATATGACTTCTAACTTTATAAAAAGCAGAATTCTCAACACTCCATTCCATTTGGACTTGAAGCAATCAAAACTCTTTCCAGGGAAGGCTTTTAAAAACAATACCACATTAAACATTGGTGATTTGTTTTAAAAGCTACAATTAAGAGGATTCCACTGTTTCACCAGGCTCTTGTGGCATCCCATTAAGTAATAACATGAGAGAGGAGCTCTTAATTATGGAGGAAAACTTCCACAAGCCAGTGACAGGTGTGCAGGGCTCAAGCTGAGATCAAAATAGTTGACTACAGTATTAATTTCCCCCTTTCCTTTTTCCCAAATACACTTAAGTTTGCATGCAATTAGTTGAAAAGTAAACCAGATCGAATGACTGCCATATTTCAAGCTTTATTACCTTTTATCATGTTAACATCTACCAATTGCGTTTTAAGGGATTAACACCAAAACAGATGGTTTAAACGCACAATAAGTGAGCTTCAATGATCAGAAATTATAATAGCCAAGCTGGGTTTACACTTACACTGAGATGTTAGCATTTTTCCCTAAATTATGTCTATTGTAAATTAAAGTTATTCATTTTCTATTTTCATGTATATACTTTGTAAATAACATTAAAAATAAAACCCTCTTCAAGGGGATGCATTTTTTTCTAATTTGCCTGCCTTCTCTCCAAATGTAAAGCAAACCTCCTTTATCCCTTGATGTAATCAATAAAAATTAAAGCCAAACATCCAGCATTTATTTATTTTGTAAGTTACAGACAATGGTTTTAGCAGCACCTACCAAAAAAGCACACCCCCAACATCCAAATGGAAAGATAATTAAGCATCCATTTGCTGAAAAAGCCCTTTTTAGGGCTACACTTGATTGCCAATGAAAAGAGCTCCTGGAAAGTGAGACCTCCAAATTTGGTGTCGGGAAGCAACTCAGGAAATATGTACACACTTAACACAGGATGAGCCATCATGATAAGAAAAACACAAGATTTGGATTCAAGTCCCAGTCTGTCATATGCTCTACTCACTCAAGCAATTATGGAGTAGCTGTTTTCTATCAGGTACAATATTGAGTGCTAATGATAAAAAGCAAGACACATTACAAATTATTACTATAAAATGTTACAGGTCCTATAACAGGCATCAACACAGGAGAAGAATGAGGAGAAAACAGTCAATTCTACCTGGAAAAGAGAACAACAACTTTATAGTAGAAGCAATGTAGGTGGTAGATTTTTAAAAATAAAATAAGGCCATGTTTGCCCAGTTGAGATGGGAAGAGGACCATTTGAGTAGAAGAAGCAACACGAGTACAGATTTGGCAGTTTAACAGTATAAAGTAAGTCCCAACGATTGCAAGTGGTTTGGCAGGGTTGGGCTGCGAAGATGGATTCACTGGAGGTGACCCTGGCAGCAGATGGAAGAATGGAGGCTGCTGTCCACACAAGAGCTGCTGAGAGTCTGAGCTAAGGCAACAGCCATGGGGATGGAGAGAAAGGCACAGATTTGAGAAATGTTAAGGTGATAGTATCTACACAGCTTAGTGACTAAAGGAATATGAGAAGATAAGGAAATCCCAAATTTCCGGCTTGAGTGACTGAGAAAATGGTGATGTCATTCACTGAGATAAGAAACACAAAGAGAAGGTGTGGGGGGAAAGGATAATGAGTTCAGTTTTGAGCTACACTTGTGACTTTAAACCAGTCACCTGATACCTCAAAATCAGTTCCCCAGTTAGCAAAATGGTTATAATACCACTTACCTCAAAGAAATTCTCAATGTGGTGATAATTAATATAATGAATGAGGAAAAGGTTTTATTATTTTTACCCTCCAGCTATGACTCTATGGAAGAGACTGCTAATAGTATGCATTTTCCCTTGCTTCCTTTCAATACAGACACTCCCCTACGGTAACCCTCTGCCAAAATAACTGAGCACATGCAACCGATGTGCCGATGTAGGAAACTACATTTCCTAATGTTATTTATAACTAGGTATGTCTTGTTTCTAAAGATAATGAATGAGATGCTAGGAGAATTAACATATACAACTTCAGCTCACTTTTTTTTTTTTAAGGCAACTATGTGTCCTCCACTCTCTCTTCTCCCTTCTCATGGACTTATTTCAAGGTAGATGTGTTAATAAGCTATCACTGAGAATGCAGATGAGGGCATCACCCCCAGACAACGAGATAGAAGGTGCATGAATCTCTAGATGATTTCATGGAGCAGAACCTCTGCCCACTGTGGTCATAAGTACCCCTGAACTGTTTCATAAGAGAAAAATGTCTATCTTGTTTGAGCCACTGAATGTTTGGGTCTCTTTCAGCAGCTACCCTGTACTCTAACTACTCACCTTTCAAGTTTGTAAAATCTGTAAGGAAACTGAGCAAGACAAATTTCAGGGCTCTAGAAATCTACTAGACATTGGCAGTATCTTTGAGATGGGAGAGAGGAACATTCATGAGTACATACACACATGCACAACTCACAGACATAAAATGAGAATAAGAGTTGGACTGATGTGTGCCAAGCAACAAAGCAGACTGTAGCCAACTAATCAAGGCTGAACTAATCAAACAAAGCAGATGGTAGCCAACTAATCAAGGCTGAAAATTCCAATTTTTTATCTCATGTGGCTTCCACATTAAAACAACTAATTCTTAAAAGATCCAGTAATATATAAATTACTACCTGACACTCAAATCTACAATCTGGAACAATGGAATCAATTATGACATTCTTAGGTGAGGGGTAATTTACCTGAATATAACAATCTCAGACTAAAAGAAGAAGAGAAACTCAGGAATTCTTAAACATTTTGCACTACAATCATACACAAAAATAATGCAGGGCAGGGCAAATGGAAAACCAAGTAGCTATGCTATGATATGACTGTATTTGAATGTGATATAACCTAGAAGCTAAATGAAGTACAATGGCTTCTTCTCAATGGTCAGGAAGAAGGTTATTGAGAACTAGACCCTTGACCGGGAGGTGATGGCTCACGTTTGTAATCCCAGCACCTTGGGAGGCCGAGGCAGGCGGATCATGAGGTAAGAAGATTGAGTCCAGCCTGGCAACACAGTGAAACCTCGTCTCTACTAAAAATACAAAAATTACCCGGGCGTCGTGGCGGGTGCCTATAATTCCAACTACTCAGGAGGCTGAGGGATGAGAATCGCCTGAACCCAGGAGGCAGAGGTTGCAGTGAGCAAAATCCAGCCACTGCATGAGCGAAATCCCGTCTCAAAAAAAAAAAAAAAAAAATGCTGAAAAACTAATTTGCCACTGTCATATCTTATTTATATAAAATACAAAAGAAATCTGACAAGGCAATCAAAAAGAATCCAATACAATTAAGTTCACCTAGACATCAGAAAAATTGTTTCTTCAGTGTTACAAAATGCTTAAGTGTAATCCCTCTCTTATATGAAGGCTCTGTTATAGACAGTTACCATATGCTGGCTCAACTATATTTAATGTCACTATATTAGGACTGTTGTAATTCTCAAACATAATCAACTAGTGACTAAGAAGGAAGCAATCAGGAGAAATCATAGGATATAAAAATAAACTAGCAATTTTAGTATCATCACTCTTTAATACTAGACACAGCATCAACTTTTTAAATCATGCATTCCCTCAGCAATCATTATGGAAAACACACTGTTGCCAGCTACTAAAACAGAGATAATACACACAAGAACACAGACACACAGCTGTCTTATCCACCTTCAAGCAGCTCTCACAGACTTACCTATCACGGTATTTTGCTCCTTGGATTTGAGAAAGAAAGATGCACAGAAAGATTTTTAGGGTTATCTCTTATCTTCAGTTAGTCTCAACGAAAGTATCTATTTTCCAAACGAAAAAGACTATTGTGTATTCCTAAGAAAACAGATGTTGGCCGGGCACGGTGGCTCATGCCTGTAATCCCAGCATTTTGGGAAGCTGAGGCAGGCAGATCATGAGGTCAGGAGTTCGAGACCAGCCTGGCCAATAAGGTGAAACTCCGTCTCTACTAAAAATACAAAAATTAGCTGGGTGTGGTGGTGCACACCTGTAGTCCCAGCTACTCAGGAGGCTGAGGCAGAAGAATTGCTTGAACCCGGGGAGGGACGGAGGTTGCAGTGAGTCAAGATCTCACCACTGCATTCCAGCCTGGGCAGTAGAGCAAGACTCCGCCTCAAAAAAAAAAAGAAAGAAAGAAGATAGATGTGAAGCTCTAACCAACAGCTAAAAGTATTATATAAGGGGAAAGAATATGAGATTTGGAGTCAGGAGACCTGGGATATGGGGTCCAGATTCTGTTACTCAACAAAGGAATGATCTTGTGTAATTAATTCATCTTACTTTTCCTAACCTATAGAATGGATATGAAAAGCATAATTAACTGCTTCACAGAGTTTCAAGGGTCAAATAAGAGAGATAATATCTTTCATATATACCTACATATTCATACAAGCTGTTTCTGAGAAAATATAAGGGTTAAGTATATAGCTCTGAAATCAGATTGCCTGGGTTCTAATCACAGCTGCATCCCTTCACTAGCTGTGAGACTAAGCAAGTTACTTCCTTTCTCTGAGACTCAGTTCTCTCCTCTATAAAATGGGGATAATGAGGATTAAAACAAATATTGCACTTGGCACATGCCTGCATATAACATAGTGTTAGATAGTATCATTATTCTTAGCTCTGTCCTAAATAAAGTGAGTGCAAAGATGAAAAAAAAACCTGGTCCACAAAAAGAGCTACCAGTTTAGTACAAGAAACATATCAGTAAAAAGAAAAATTGTAGACTGGACATGGTGACTCACACCTGTAATCCCAAAAATATGGGAGGCTGAGGCTAATGGATCACTTGAGCTCAGGAGTTTGAGACAAGCCTAGGCAACAGGGTGAAACCCCACCCCTACAAAACATTAGCTGGGCATGGTGGCATGCACCTATGGTCCCAGCTGCTCAGGATTGTGAAGATCACTTGAACCTGGGAAGCTGAGGCTGCAATGAGTCATGATCACATCATTGTACTCCAGCCTGGGTGACAGAGTGAGATCCTGTCTCGAGAAGAGAAGAGAAGAGAAGAGAAGAGAAGAGAAGAGAAGAGAAGAGAAGAGAAGAGAAGAGAAGATTAAGTACCATAAAAATACTTTACAAAGAATTATGCAAATATCAGTTGACATTATTCTATATAAAGTTAATATGATAAAGTAACTCAGGCTAATTCTGACTGGGGTCTATGGAAACCCATCTCCTTACTTAGTCACTGTATCATGTTCATACTAGCAGACCAAGAACAGAGAAGAGAGATGCCTAAGATTGCTCTCATAGTCAAATAAAACACAGACTTTGAAACTGTCCTGGACAACAACTATTCTACTCTAATACTTAATATAGAAGGCAATGATCCAGACAACATAATGCAGTTACTTGCAGTAAAGAAAAACTGACATCCCCCTGGAAAAAAATGAACAAAATCAGTGTAGTACCAAAACTCAGAGCCAGAAGCTTCTCCTCATACAGAAAAATCCTTAACTTAATACACTGCAGCATTCAGATACATCAATAATTAAACACATTGAAAATTTAGGTTGATGTTCCACTTAGGAAAAATATCATCCACATTACTGAAATGCTGTAAACAGAATCAATTTTCAGGTAAGAGATAAACTAAATAAGCCTCCATAAAATTAAGCATTCTAGCCTGTGGAAGCAGATCTCCCACTTGCCAGCCACCATCTGCACCTCTTTAAATGAAGATACATCAATGTGCTCACCTAAGAGACACCACTGGATTCATACACAATAATCACAAGATGCACTTGGAACTTCCCCTAAAAACGGACACACTTAACTGTTAGAAGGTAGAAAGAGGAATGAAAAAAAATCTATTTTAACTTCTGTACATAATCCTAGAAGGCTTAAAACCAGGATTTCAACTTGAGTGTCATCATGAGGGAAGCTATAGTTGTTACCTCTATCCCTATTCCTCAATCAGTTCTCCACACACTACCCTGTGTCCTAAGTTTTTCTAATCAAGGAGCCTCCCACTTCTTTGTTCTAGGGATCAAGACTAGACCAAGATCCAAACCTCAAGTCTAAGATCTTCTCTAAGTCCTCTGGGCCTGCCTCACAGTAGCACCTCACACCATTCTCACTTCCACTATGCAGTTACATTCACTCAATACTTTTATCTACCAAGAACGTCATTCTGGCCTCTTTTCTTCTGCTGTCCCCAAGGACTACCATAATAAAACTCATCAAAATGTCTTTATATAGTTCAAGTGAAATTCTGAATTTCCCTCTTAAAATGGCAGTGAATTCTGGCAGGGCACAGTGGCTTACACCTGTAATCCCAGCACTTTGGGAGGCCAAGACAGGAGGATTGCTAGAGGACAGGAGTTCAAAACCAGTCTGGGCAACATAGAGACCCTGTCTCTACAAAAAATTCAAGAATTAGTCAGGCATGGTGGTACATGCCTATAATCCCAGCTACTCAGGATACTGAGGTGAGAGGATCACTTATGTCCAGGAGTTCTAGGCTGCAGGAAGCTATGAGCGGGACTCTGCACTTCAGCCTGGGTGACAGAGCAAGATTCGTCTCAAAACACCAAGGGTCAGGGGCAGGGGGCAGGGCATGGTGTTGCACACCTGTGGTCCCAGCTACTCAGGAGGTGAGGCAGGAGGATCACTAAGCCCAGGAGGTGGAGGCTACAGTGAGCCATGAGCCCACCATTGCACTCCAGCCTAGGTGACAGAGCAAGACCGTGTCTCAAAAAAGAAAAAAGGTAGTTAATTCTCTAAGCCCCACTTACTACTAATTATGAATGTCACATAATAGTTACTATCTCGCCTGGCATTTTTCCAATTTAAAAGGCATTTTCACATTCATTATCTCATTTGATCTTCACAACAATGGGAAGGTCGGCTATTATTATCTCTATCCCAAGTTTCAAACAGAGAAAGTCAGTTGTCCCAAGAAACGTAGCTAGTAAACAGCAATGCTGGAGCTCCCACCAAGTTTGTATGATCACAAATCCAATGCTCTTTCCACATATGCACTCACTCTCTTGACCAAGAGAGTGTAAAAAAATACATCATCTGTCTAATCATCCCTTAAACAAATTACCCAGATGGAACAGCAAGTTCCTAGAGAAAAATAAGTTCTATTAGTTAAACAGTATCACATGAAAATACAACATAATGTTACTTGAAGTTGGCCATCTTTTTTTCTGAGATTTGCTCTTGTTGCCCAAGCTGGAGTGTGATGGCACGATCTTGGCTCGCTGCAACCTCTGTCTTCTGGGTTCAGGCGATTCTCCTGCCTCAGCCTCCCAAGCAGCTGGGACTACAGGTGCGTGCCACTACGCCTGGCTAATTTTTTTTTTTTTTTTTTGTACTTTCAGTAGAGACAAGGTTTCACCATTTTGGCCAGGCTAGTCTCGAACTCCTGACTTTCAGTGACCTGCTCATCTCAGCCTCCCAAAGTGCTGGTATTACAGGTGTGAGCCACCGTGCCCGGCCGATGTTGGCCATCTTTTAATAAATCTTGAGGCCAATGATGAACACACCAAATTATCCCCTGATACTCTACTAGTAGTAGCATTAGTCAAAAAAGGAAACCAACATATTACTGAGCCCCTACCATGTTACAGGCATATACTAGACCCCACCATATACATTAACCCTAACATCCCTGTAAAGTGTGTATCATATCCCTATTTTGCAGATGAGCAACATAAGGTTCATACAAGAGTAAGGCTTATCCAATGATGGTCAAGAGGTTTATCCAAGATAACCCAATAAATGGCAGTGCCAAGATCTTGAAACCCAAGTCTGAGGCTATTTCCAGTCACTATGCCATGCTTTGGAGCCTTTTAAAGAATTCTTAAAACAAGATTATGCCTAGAAGTCCTTTAAGTTTGGTAAGATAATCAAAATACTCCATGTATGTTACTGCTGTAAAACAAGATTAAATGACAGGAAGAATAATCAGATACATACATCTGATGATAGGTACTAATTCATGTATAATATATTTTTGAGCCAAATGGTGTCATATCTAACAGTTTAATAGAAACTTGAATGTATCTTCAGAATGTCTTACCCTATAATTGAAAACCTAGTATAAGCTTTGAATCTGGTAAACTGTCTTCCACTAATTAGCTGAGTCCCTTAATTTAGTTACTAAACTTGTCTTAACTTTTTACATGGGTAAAGTGGGAACAATATCTACCTATGAGAACAATATCAGAGTTCTCATTAAGATTTAGAAATGGCCGGGTGTGGTGGCTCAAGCCTGTAAACCTAGCACTTTGGGAGGCTGAGGCAAGTGGATCACTTGAGGTCAGGAGTTTGAGACCAGCCTGGTCATTGTGGTGAAACCCCGTCTCCACTAAAATATAAAAATTAGCTGGGCGTGGTGGCAGGAACCTATAATCCCAGCTACTTGGGAGGCTGAGGTAGGAGAATCGCTTGAACCTGGGAGGCGAAGGTTGCCGTGAACTGAAATCGTGCCACTGCACTCCAGCCTAATCAACAAGAGTCAAGTTGTGTTCCCAAAAAAAATTTAGACATAATGTAAGTAAAATACCTATGGCAACGTCTAGCATGTGTAGCTATTATCAGCCTCTGCCCTCTGTGGATATTCCCTGCCAAAACATGCACACGAAAATTTAAAATTCAAACATAGGATATTCCAAATATAAAGGGTTGTTTGGTATCATAGAAAATAAATATTCAGATGAATTAAATTTTCAATTTTCATCAAATATTTTGGTATTAGATAATTCTTTTAATCCCAGATAATCAAAACAAACCTGGATATTTGCCTTGAATCCCTAAGCAGAGTTTCTTCCCCGTTCAGAAGATCTTCCAGTTACCTAGTAACCACCTGCCAGCCCCAAACTAAAAAAAAACTGTCTCTGCTCTGGGCTAATTACCCAACCAGTATGAACAATCTAAATCGAAGTGTAGAATAAAGGGAATTGTCAGCCAGAATGTTAGTGAAATTATCCACAACAGGAGACCTGAGAATCCAAATACCACCGGGCAGTTATTTCCATGAGAATAAAATCACAATTTATGAACCCTCCAAATTATACCATTATTAAAACAAACATCCCATTGAGGCTACGGCCATCAGATAAATGGTTTTATTGTCCCCATTGTTTCATCTACTGCTGCAAAGAGGTGAAAACTGAATGAGCAGTTACGAGAAGCAGTAATTTCTAGGAAATTACAATGCAGACCTCCATCTTAAAGCTCCCTTTGTGCTGGAGTGTACAGGATTTGAAAGGGAAGAGGGAAATGGGGAATTAACTGTTTCCTACATGCCCCCCAACTCAAAGATCCTAACAACTTTACAAGCAGAACTCACCAGTTTTCTCCACATTTTCCTATTTCTTTTCTTGCCCAGTAGTTCGATCCTGGGCTCACCCAGTTCAGAGGGAAGAATCTGAACTCAGCAAATCTACTTTATTCACTAGGGAACTTTTAGACAATCCTCCAACCCAAATAAACACAGAGAGACAAGAAAATGGCCCCTGCTTTCCCTGGCTCTCACAATACAAAGTATCTCTAGCTAGACAGAGCTATGAGAATTGATGAGAAAGTACAAAAGCAAAGCACAGGTTCCTCCCATTATTAAAAAAAAAAAAAAAATTCCTTTGCAATAACTGCTAGCAACACAAAACTCAAACGACACTTACAGACTAGAGTGGGAAACCTGAGACACTACCTAAGAGCTAACCTGTGCTGAACTGCATCACGGAATAGAGAAGGCAAAAGTAATCCCTTCAGGAATAGTTCAACGAATCCAC
The DNA here is from genome assembly GCF_002776525.5 of Piliocolobus tephrosceles. NCBI lineage: Eukaryota > Metazoa > Chordata > Mammalia > Primates > Cercopithecidae > Piliocolobus > Piliocolobus tephrosceles. The sequence goes on from NC_045446.1 coordinate 63,719,268, forward strand.
AAATCTACCAATTTTGGAAATGGAAAGAATGAAGCTAGCATCACTGGGCATCTGCTATATGCAAACTACTATACACATATTATTTCTAATCCTCCCTACAACCCTCTGAGGTAGAACAGATATGCCTTATTAACAGGTGAGAATTTAAGGCTCAGAGAAATTAAATAACTTGTCCATGGTCACACAGCTCCTTAACTAAGATCTGAATTAAAGTTTCTCTGACTTTAAAATGGAAGCACTTTTAACCTTGGGTTTTTGCCATTTTTTTCTATTAGTAGAGCCTAATTTAAAATACTTATATTAAAAACATGTAAGATATCAGATTTAAATGCTACTTGATCCTTTTACAAAGTTCTAACACTGTGAGGCAGTCATGGGAGGATGCAAATGAACTATAACCTCATCATACAATTCACTTTCGGAATTCTCCTCTGATCCTCTCAACAAACTTCTGAGGTATGACTCCACCACCACCACTTTACACTGGGAAAACCGAGGCTCAGAAAGATTTTATGATTTGCCCAAGGCAGAACAGGAACTAAAACCCAGAACTCTGACTACAAACTCACTGCTTATACAGCTTGATCACAATGTCAGACTTAAACATAGGCATGAAGAACTCAAAAATCTGCTGTGGAGATCTTTGCTTATTTTTGAAGGACATCTGTTCACAATTAATAGCAAGTGGAACACTGGGCATGAGTGAGGGAAGGTAGGAGCAACAGAAAGTCCCTTAGGGTCTTAAGCTGCCTAAATGTAAATTTTCCTGTTTCAAAAACTCTGGAAGCCCATTCAGTGGAAGACAACAGGAGCTCTAAGTGACAGAAATGCATTTTGGCACTCTGAACTCCTAAATGTACTCTAGACCACCAAGTGAAAGCTTGCTGGTAATACTGGCTTCCAGGGATTGAGGGCCTACTATGCATCAGACATTATGCTAGGCTCTTTATATATATTGCTCCTAATCTTCTCTGATGGTCCTTTGGGAAGATGGTAGAATCCCTGTTTCACAGATGATCAAACTACAGCTGAGAGGTGAACTGACTGAATCCTGATTGATCTGACCATTGTTCAATCTATAGTGATAGAAAAGCCGATAGGTGGTTGCTTAAATGGGGGGATATAAGGAGAACAAGGAGGGAAAGATTTCAAAGGGGCACCAAGAAACTTTTGGGAGGTGATGAGTATGTTCACCATCTGCTTTGTGGTGGTTTCATGGGTGTATATGTATGTCAAAACTTAGCAAATTGTACATAAAATTTGTATCACTTATTGTACATCAATTTTACTTCAGTGAAGCTGTTTAGGAGAAAATACACTCACACACACACACAATTTTCTTTTGACTAACCACTGACTACCACCCCAGAATATCTGCCCTAAAACCATCTGATCACAGAGAGGCCAGGCCAAAGAGTTCTTTCCCTAACCAATTTAGTTTCAAGTTTATGTAAACAGTTAGTAAAACATCACTGAAAGTTTTAAATACCCAAGAATAACAAATTATTTCCAAGCACTCTACAGCATTTCAGAATACGTTTCCATACAAATGAAATGTTAATTATAAAATGTAGCCTAGTAAAAGAATAAACAGTAAAGTCTTTGGCATCACACAAACCTGGATTGAATCCCATCCTTGCCTCTTACTATGAATCTAATCAGGTTTCTAAATCTGTATTCACCTTCTCATTTATAAAATGAAAGTGAGACTAACAATGCTATCCATCTTAGTCAGTTCAGGCTGCTGTGTATGTAACAGAATATCACAAACATTTATTTTTCACAGGTCTGGAGGCTGGGAAGTCCAAGATCAAGGTACTAGTAGATCTGCTGTCTGGTGACAGTCAGCTTCCTGGTTTGCAGACGGCCCTCTTCTCACTGTATCCTCACATCGTGGAAAGCAGAGAGAGAGGAAATAAGCTCTCTGGTGTCTCTTGTTATAAGGACACTTATAGAGCTCCATCCTAATGACCTAATTACTTCCCAAATATCCCACCCCAAACATCACACTGAGGATTAGGGTTTCAACATATGAATTTTGGTGGGATACACTCAGTCCACAGCACTACCATTTTCTGAAATCATACTACGTGTCAAACACTGAACTAAGCACTTTAGTTGCTTCCTAATAATTATATAATATAAATACCATTATGTCTCCATCTAATGGATAGAGAAAATAAGTTATAGAAAGATTAAGTAACTATATAATATAAATGCCATTATTTTTCTACCTAATAGATGGAGAAAATAAGTTATAGAAAGATTAAGTAACTTTGAAGGTCACACAGCAAGTAAGTACAACAGCTGGGATTTAAACTCACCTTGCAAAATTATTGAGGAATAACTGGAAGGAGGAGGTAAAATATCATCAGTGTCAGTAAAGCATAAATAACAGAATTCCCCCTGCCCACCATTTAGAGCAAGTTTCTCTAAAAAAATCTAGTGTAATTAAATGGAAATTTGTTTAATATTCCATAAATCAAACTTTTAACTGATGAAAGCTAGTGGTAAGCAATTTATCAAGTTTATTTCTAATTCACAGTCTATAAAGTAACTATTATTTTTCTCTTTTACTGATGGAGAAAATGAAACTCTGAAATGTTAAATAACCTTCAATGGTGGCACAGATCGAAGCTGCATCACTTGGATGCAAGCATAAGTCTTCTGACAGGAAATGTGGCTCTTTCTAGTTCAACTTGTTGCTATCCAAGCCACTCAGAAGCAAACTCAATAATTTTTCAGATACCATTCATTAGGTACCTTAAGCAGTATCTTGCATAATAGCACAGAATCAAAGTGTCATGGATCTGAACTTTAAAATATTTGCCCTGATACATGTTTACAGTGCTAGCACTTCATAAATGACATCTACACACTAATAAACTTAATCTTTTCCTCACTTATTTCTGGTTTAGGTCAGAAAAATTGATGCTACAATCTGTCAAAATATAATTGTCAATGAATAAGTAAAAAACAAAAACCAGAAGAAGAGGTGAGAACGACCCACAGACCAACCAACGCCTGTGATCTGCTGCATCCCACGCCCAGTGCCTACGTCCCACCGCCGTCGCTGTCACCACCACCATGTCCGAGAGAAAGGCTGAAGCGGATGCTAAAGGAGATAAAGCCAAGGTGAAGGAGGAACCACAGAGAAGATGAACGAGGTTGTCTGCTAAACCTGCTCCTCCAAAGCTAGAGCCCAGGCCTAAAAAGGCCCCTGCAAAGAAGGGAAAGAAGGTACCCAAAGGGAAAAAGGGAAAAGCTGAGGCTGGCCAGGAAGGGGATAACCCTGCAGAAAATGGAGATGCCAAAACAGACCAGGCACAGAAAGCTGAAGGTGCTGGAGATGCCAACCAAAGTGTGTGCATTTTTACTAACTGTGTACTTCTTCTGCCGGTACAGTTTGAAATACTACTTTTAATCAAGTTTTATAAAAATGCAGAATTTTGTTTTACTTTTTTAAGCTATGCTGTTAGCACACAGAATATGTCATTGTTGTTTTGAGAGGAAGGGGCATATGTCACTAATAGAATGTCTCTGAAGCTGGATTGTTACGGGGAAAACACCTTTCCCTTCTAGTTTTGAGAGACTTCCTCTTGGCTCCCAGGAGCAGGGATTCCCTGACTTTGACACACATGGCCCCCTTGACACAAAAGCCCGTGGTATGGAAAAACAAATTTGTTTTTATGTCCTCTTCTCCCTTTCCACCTTTCAGCTAGACGTAACTCCCTTAAACCCAGACATCTGTTGGGACCTGACCTCTAATCATTGGTTACCAGTGTGTCAGGCAATCTGGACTTTCCAGTGATGCCACTGAGATGGCACCTGTCAAAAGAGCAGTGGTTCTGTTTCTAGATTGTGGATCTTCAGGTAAATTCGGTCACTTTCACTTCACTTCCTGAAAGTCAGGGTCGGCTCATGAAAAGTTGTTAAACAACATGCTAAATGTGAAATGTCAACCCTCACTCTAAACCTTCCCTGTTCAGAGCATCAGATGAAGACTTCATTGGGATTTATAGTGGCTTTCTGATTTTTGGTAGTCCATTGAAGAAGGGAGTTTGAAAGTTGTTGTACACTGTTAACGATTGTCTGCCCATGTCCTGCCTGAAATGCCATGATTGTTTATGAAAAGTATCTTTAATACAGCTGGATATAGTTTGGCTTGGGGAAAAAAACAGAATACTTGTATACCACATTTAGAAGCTAAAAAACCGAATACTTGTATACCACATTTATGAGCTTCTTTCAAATGTATTAAATTTCAAAGGTGGATATAGATATGACTGTCCCCACTTTGCATGTGAAATAAACTGAGATTCGCAGAGTACTTAACCTCTTCAAGTCAGACAGCTTAGTAAGTGGCTGAGCTGGGGTTCAAATTCAGTTCTTCTGACTCCACGTCCAGAATTGTCCACACATAAGACCTAGTCTTCTTTCAAAAATAAGCTCAGGTTACTCTTCCCCCAAGAACTCTTCCCTAAAAAAAGGTTTGAATACCCTCTCTCTGCTACTTATTTTATAACATCTATAACATTGAACTGTAACTTGGTTTTTCTTTTTTTCTTTTTTAAATGGAGTCTCCCTCTATTGCCCAGGATGGAGTGCAGTGGCACAATCCCGGCTCACTGCACCCTCCGCCTCCTGGGTTCAAGCGATTACCCTGCCTCAGCCTCCCGAGTAGCTGGGACTACAGGCATGTGCCGCCATGCCCAGCTAATTTTTGTATTTTTAGTAGAGACAAGGTTTCACCATGTTGGCCAGGATGGTCTCAAACTCCTGACCTCGTGATCCACCTGCCTCGGCCTCCCAAAGTGCTGGGATCACAGGCATGAGCCACTGCACCCAGTCAACTTATTTGTTTATATCTTAGCTCTGTTGCACCTGGGAGCTCCTTGAAGACAGCAACTACACCTAACTCATCTCCGTGTATCATCAAAACCAACCTAACACAGAGGCTGATATCCATGTTGACTAAAACAATGCACAGAGGCATAAGTGATTATTTTTGCTTGCTACAAAGACTTTAATCAGCAAAATATTTTGGGGAATCATAATTAAAATTGCCTGCCAGACTCATGCCTGTAATTCCAGCACTTTGGGAGGCCAAGGTGGGTGGATCACGAGGTCAGGAGATAGAGACCATCCTGGCTAATATAGTGAAACCCCATCTCTACTAAAAATACAAAAAAAATTCGCCAGGCATGGTGGCACATGCCTGTAGTCCCAGCTACTCGGGAGGCTGAGGCAGAAGAACGGCATGAACCTGGGAAGCGGAGTTTGCAGTGAGTCGAGATCGCGTCACTGCACTACAGCCTTGGTGACAGAGCGAAACTCCGTCTCAAAAAAAAAAAAAAAAATTTGCCTGCCAGAAACTACTGATGGCTTAATAGGGCAGTTATTAAATATCCACATTTCCTAAAGTCTCAATCTTTCCACCATCAAACAGTTAAGTCAAGTCTTATATTTCAGTTGTAAAAATCAAATGCACAAGCATTTGATACAATTTGGTTTTACAGCATTCGTTTTACATTATCTATAAATTAAAACTGACCAAAGGTTAATAAAGAGGAAACCTGGAAGCAGAAAAAAGAACTCTAGACTAAGAGTCAGAAAAGCAATCATAAGGTCCCAGTTTCTCCATTTACCAATGTGATCTTCATTCATTCCAAGTGAAATTCCAGGGACCTGTCATAAATCAAGTTCTTTCTGAGTCTCTTTGTGTCTACTCCCTACACAGCTCCACTGACCCAGCTATGGGCAAAGAGGAAAGGAAAGCTACATGAGAGTGGGCTAAAGCAGAGACAACACAAGGGGCAGGGAGCAAGGGGCAACAACAATGATAGAAGACACTCTAACTCAGCCCAGGCCAGGTGCAATGGCTCATGCTATAGTCCCAGCACCTTGGGAGGCCAAGGAGGGACGATCACGAGGTCAGGAGATCAAGACCATCCTGGCTAAAACAATGGAACCCTGTCTCTAGTAAAAATACAAAAATTAGCTGGGCATGGTGGCGCACGCCTATAATCCCAGCTACTCAGGAGGCTGAGGCAGGAGAATGGCTTGAACCCAGGAGGCGGAGGATGCAGTAAGCCAAGATCATACCACTGCACTCAAGCCTGGGCGACAGAGCAAGACTCTGTCTCAAAAAAAAAAAAGAAAAAAAAACTCAGCCCAGAGCAACACGGAGTAACTGACTCATCGGGAAATTACAGCTGTTAATAGGCCAGTTTGAAATGATGAATTCACCTGACATGACTGATACCTATTCTGTACAAGGTCCCAAGATGGGCTCTGAGAATAAAAGAATGAACAGATACAACTCCTGTCCACTGCAAGTGGAAGAGACCAACAAATAAATGGATAACCACAATCAGAGTAACCCAATTCCAACCTAGGAAATCATGGAAAACCTTCTGGAAAAGGTTATCTCCTAGGCTGAGTCTTAAAGGCTAAATCAGAGTAGACCAATTAACAGTAACAAAGAGATGTCTAGGCCAAGAGAATAGCACGTCCAAAGACAGTGAGAAAAGAGGCACTGCACATCTGAAGAACTACAGGCACAGTACAATGCAAACTTCACGAGTACTGAAGGTAAAATGTGCAAGTCAGGAGGAGAGACAATAAATGACAGTGGTGAGGAAGTTGGGGAGAGGATCCTGAACTACCTCAGATACCATACTGGGAAACCCGGACCTCAACTCAAAGGTTTTAAGTCAAGAGTTTCATACTAACTCCTACCTAGGAGACAGTGTCCCTACAGTGACACTTGGTTGAAGGGCAGGCTTTCAGATGTGCTCATTTTAAAGGGTGTTGGTTTTTCCCTTCATAATTATACAGCCTGATAAAAATGTAAATAAACACAGAAAAATATTTTTAAAAACACTTTTTGCTTCTGGGGCAGGGTATTTATGGAGAAACATTGTACCTCCTCAATGATGATTGATCTAGTTAGAAAGGGGTGTTTTTACATTCACTGACTTTTTTATTGAGACATTGTCTCACTCTGTCATCCAGGCTGGAGTGCAATGGCATGATCAGTGCCCCCTGCAGTCTCAACCTCCTGAGCCCAAGCGATCCTCCCATCTCAGCCTCCCAAGTAGCTGGGACCACAGGCATGTGTCATCACTCTCAGCTAATTTATTTTTATTTTATTGTAGAGATGGAGTCTCCCTATGTTGCCCAGGCTGGTATCAAACTCCTAGGCCCAAGTGATCCTCCTGCCTTGGCTTCCAGAAGTGCTGGTATCACAGATGTGAGCCACCATGGCTGGCCCACTGACTTTTTTTTCTTTTTTTTTTGAGACGGAGTCTCGCTCTGTCACCCAGGCTGGAGTGCAGTGGTGAGATCTCGGCTCACTGCAAGCTTCGCCTCCCGGGTTCACGCCATTCTCCCGCCTCAGCCTCTGGAATAGCTGGGACTACAGGCGCCCACCACCACACCCAGCTAATTTTGCTTTTGTATTGTTAGTAGAGATGGGATTTCACCGTGTTAGCCAGGATGGTCTTGATCTCCTGACCTCATGATCCAACAGCCTCAGCCTCCCAAAGTGCTGGGATTACAGGCGTGAGCTACTGTGCCCGGTCCACTGACATTTTTAATTGAGAAAGAACTATCAACCTTAGTGAACTCTCCAGAACAACCCAATCTGTTTCAACCAAACACCACAAAGTTTAAAAAGATGATAGAGTCCGAGCACTTTGGGAGACCAAGACAGCAGAGGACTGCCTGAGGCCAGGAGTTCAAGACCAGCCTGAGCAACGTAACGAGACTCCATCTCTACCAAAAAAAAGAAAAGAATGATAGAGAGTCAAAGGTCATACCATACCTCCACTGTTCACCAAGAAATCCAAGCAAATAGCCAGTTTGATCTCTGTTGCCAAGAAGAGACCAAGTAGGCTACAACCAGAAAATCAGTCCCAAAATACAAAAACCAATAAAGTCAGCACTTAATTTCTCTAATAAAGGTGTGTTAAAAGACAAAACATTATTCCTTCTTCATATACTGAAAGTCACAATAAATTCCATACTTCTACTCTAGAAAGATAACATTAATAATAGCTACCATTTATTGAGTAATTAATATTTGCCAAGCACTGTGGTAAGTTCTCTATGAATTATCTTATTCAATCCTCACAACTACATAGGAATTATGTACTATTATTACTACACTTCCCTTTTAAAGGTTACAAAAATGAAACACAGAAAAGTGCAGTAACATACCCAAGGTCTCATAGCTATTAATGGGATGATCTCTTTAGAAATACATACTGCATCTACTTTGTTCTGGCTTATTCTCTTAATAGCTATGGGAAAATTCATCCCATTAAATTTCTTAGACTACTAAATATCCAAATTATTTAAATAGTTTTACATTTATCATCAAGAAGATTGACCCTGGCCAGGCGTAGTGGCTCACGCCTATAACTCCAGCACTTTGGGAGGCCAAGGCAGGTGGATCACCTGAGATCAGGAGTTTGAGACCAGCCTGACCAACACGGTGAAACCCCATCACTAGTAAAAATATAAAAATTACCTGAGCATGGTGGTGCGTGCCTGTAATCCCAGCTACTAGGGAGGCTGAGTCAGGAGAATCACTGGAACCCAGGAGGCAGAGGCTGCAGTGAGCCAAGATCATGCCACTGCACTCCAGCCTGGGTGACAAAGTGAGACTCTGTCTCAAAAAAAAAAAAAAAAAAGGAGATTGACCCTTTCCCCATAGCAACAAACCATGACCAGATCCTAGTGTATGTACAAAACCACTACATAACTCTATACTTTGTAGTACCAACATGCACATTAGCTCAGAGTGGGTGAGTTACATCCTGCTCTGTGAAAACTGGTTCACTCACTCAACACTGTCTCAATTACTCCACAGAAATGTACTAAGCCCCTGCTAGGTTCCAAGTATCAAGGATATACAAATAATCAGTGAGACATTGTCTCTGGAAGACAGTATGTCACATAGGAAAAAGCACTCATAAGTTTTGGAGGCAGAAAAGTCTGGGGATTAAATCCCACCCTAGTCACTTATTGACTGATGGGCCTGCATAGGCTCAACATCTCTGAGCCTCTGTTTTCTTACACATAAAATAATTATGACCACCACAGCAGGGTGCAATGGCATACACCTGTAGTCCCAGCCATGCAGGAAGCTGAGGCAGGATGATCACTTGAGTCCAGGAGTTCAAGACCAGCCTGGACAATAGCAAGACTCTATCTCAAAAAAAATAAAAAATCACCATCATCATTTTTTTAAATGTCTAAAACTAAAAAATATGGCCACATACACACAGAAAAATTGTCAGGTTTAAGTAAGATAACAAGGCCTAGCACAATGTCGGTACACAATGAATGTTATTTCTCACCCCCAGAACAAAGGTTCCAGGCTATACAGGGGTGTTAACTAGAAGATAAAACAATGTTTAGCACTATGACTTGTCTAGACTACTTCTTTCTCCATTCTCCTCTGTCCAATCACAGTGAAAAACCGAAGTCATTATACAAGATTATTTGCCTATGACTTCATCTGTACCTTTGTCTTTTTCTATTGTAAATGTACCAGGCTAAGGGTAGGGAGACCTAATATACCTCAAAAATCACTCTTATGCATAGCTATGGATAGTTCTCTAAAAGCCACTTCACACCTTTCCTTAACTACAACGTGGAGAAAAGTAAGCACCAAGCCCAATTAATTTTCTAACATCCTGACAAAGTTGTGAAACTGTTCAATTCTAAAGGTTTTTTATTCTACTAAGGCAAAGAAAAAATTGCATTCACATTGGCTTTCAAAACAGTATTTTTAGTCAAGGTTTGACAACATCAGCTATTCCCCCAATAAGAAATAAGTAAAGCCTAGAAACCTAATCATATCAACAAATAAAAATATATCATCCTATACTGAATCAAGGCAGTGACACCAAACTGTAATAGTGTCATTGCATTCTTCATGGACATGTTTTTTAAAAAAAAAACATTTAGTTTCAGTTTCATTAAAGAATGTTCTTGCTGGACGCAATGGCTCACACCTGTAATCCCAGCATTTTGGGAGGCCGTGGGTGGATCACCTGAAGTCAGGAGTTCGAGACCAGCCTGGCCAACGTGGCAAAAACGCCGTTTCTACTAAAAATACAAAAACTAGCCAGGCATGGTTTCGGGCGCCTGTAATCCCAGCTACTTGGGTGGCTGAGGCAGGTGAATAGCTTGAACCCAGGAGGCGGAGGTTGCAGTGAGCCCAGATTGCACCATTGCACTCCAGCTGGGGTGACAAAGCGAGACTCCATCTTAAAAAAAAAAAAAGGTCCTTGAAGTCGTAAAAACTATTAATTATAGCCAGGCACAGTGGTGCAGAGTTGTAGTCCCAGCTACTGGAGAAGCAGAGGCAGGAGGAGCACTTGATGCCAGGAGTTCAAGACCAGCCTGGGCAACACAGGAAAACTCCATCTCAAAAAAAAAGTATTAATTTTACTAAATCTTAATCCTAATTATACATCTGTTTCATATTCTGTGTGAAGAAATGGAAAAATGGAATGTACACATAAAGCATTCCTTTTTTATTTATTTATTTTTTTTGAGATGCAGTCTAGCTCTGTCACCCAGGCTGGAGGGCAGTGGCGCAATCTCGGATCACTGCAACCTCTGCCTCTCCAGTTCAAGAGATTCTGCTGCCTCAGCCTCCTGAGTAGCTGGGATTACAGGTGTAAGCCACCATGGCCAGCTAATTTTTGTATTTTTAGTAGAGACGGGGTTTCACCATGTTAGCCAGGCTAGTCTCAAACTCTTGACCTCAGGAGATCCACCCGCCTTGGCCTCCCAAAGTGCTGGGATTACAGACGTGAGCCACCGCACCGAGCCTCACATAAAGCATCTCTGCTGCATATTAAGGCACAAGAATTGTCTCAAAGAAAAGCACTAAAGCACTTGTGCAATTGAGTTGCAAGCTGTACTAGCTGCTTCTTTTCATAAACACCATTTTTACTTGAAAAAAACGACTGGCAGAAAAATTATGATTATTCAGACTTGGATGTTTGGCAGACAATTTTTTGAAAATGAACAATGTGAGACTGTTACTTCAACGAAAACAACTGTCAGTATTGGTTGCCAATGATAAAATTTGAGCTTTCAAGTGAAAATTAGAAAAGACTTGTCTGATGAGATGAGTGGTGATATTAACAAATGTGGGTTCTTAAACATTATACAATTCAGAAGATCTGCACATGGCCAGGCGCGGTGGCCCACATGTGTAATTCCAGCACTTCGGGAGGCTGAGGTGGGGGGATCACTTGCACCCAGGAGTTGGAGACCAGCCTGGGCAACACAGTGAAATCCCATCTCTACGAAAAAATACAAAAATTAGCAGGACACGGTGGCCTGCACCAGAAGTCTCAGCTATTCGGGGAGCTGAGGTGGCAGGATTACATGATCACATGAGCCCAGGAAGTTGAGGCCAAAGTGAGTTGTGAATGCACCACTGCACTCCAGTGTGAAACCTGGTCTCGAAAAAGAAGCTCCACATAACTCAGTAATATAGACTGAATTGCCTCCCCCCAAAATTCATAAATTGAAGCCCTATTCCTCAATGTGATAGTATCTGGAAATGGATCCTTTGGGAGATAATTAGGTTTAGATGATTTATAATTAGGTTTAGATGAGGTCATGAGGGTGGGGCTGCCATGATGGGATTAGTGCCTTTAAAAAGAGACATCAGAGAGCTTGCCTGTTCACTCGCACTTATTCTTTCTCTCTCTCTCTTCTCCCTCTCCAATCCACCATGTGAGGAAACATCGAGAAGGTGGCCATCTAGATGCCAGTAAGAGAGCCCTAACCAAAAACTGACCATGCTGGAACACTGATCTTGGACTTCTTTCTAGCCTGCAGCACTGAGAGAAAATAAATTTTTGTTGTTTAAACCATCCAGTCTATGGCATTTTGTTATGGCAGCCTGAGCAGACTAAGATACTCAGTGAACCAATATTTTCCAACTGACCAATGCATAAGGCTACAAAAATTATGCATGGATAAAAGATCTATTTAAAGTACATAACAGACCAATGGTTTTTCTTGGAGAAATAAGCAAATTTAAAAATAATAAAGAAAAAAAAGACCAATGGATTTTAATGTAACAGAGCATAAAAAGCTCAGTGATATGGTTCAGACTGTACATGGCAATGAACCTTAACAAACTACCAATTGTCAAGTTTTGGTGTAACACGGGTGTCCAACCTTTTGGCTTCCCTGGGTTACATTGGAAGAAAAATTGACTTGGGCCTCACATAAAACACACCAACACTAACAATAGCTGATAAGCTTAAAAAAAAAAGAAAAGAAAAGAAAAGGAAAAAAAAAGTGTGTATAATTTTCATGATATCCACCACAGATAAGCAAAAAAGTTCTCACATTCAAAGGGCTGGACATGACTGGGGTAGTATCAAAGAGGAATATCCACAATTACATAAAAACAGTCCTCCTTCTGGCTGGGCGCGGTGGCTCACAGCTGTAATCCCAGCACTTTGGGAGGCCGAGACGGGTGGATCATGAGGTCTCGAGTTCAAGACCAGCCTGGGCAAGATGGTGAAAACCGCCTCCCCCCCCCCCCCCCCCGCCCACTATAAATACAAAAATTAGCCGGGTGTGGTGGTGCATGCCTACAGTCCCAGCTACTTGGGAGGTTCAGGCAGGAGAATCACTTGAACTCAGCAGGCGGAGGCTGCGGTGAGCTGATATCATGCCATTGCACTCCAGCCTAGGCAATAAGAGCAAAACTCTCTTAAAAGAAAAAAAAAAAATTCCTCCTTTTTCCAATTACCTATCTATGCGGGACTGAATTTTCTTTATATTCCATGCAAAACAACAAACTGCAACAGACTGAATGCAGAGGCAGACTCAATAAGATACTAGAGATTTTTTAAAATGTAAAATATTATTCTAATTTTTTTCATTTAGAATAATATACTTATTTTCATTAGAATATGCTAACACAGCTGAGGGCAGTAGCTCACACCTGTAATCCCAGTACTTTGGGAGGCTGAGGCAGAAGAATTGCTTGAGCCTAGGAGTTCGAGACCAGCCAGGGTAACAGAGCAAGATCCTGTCTCTACAAAAAAATTTTAAAATAACCAGGCATAGTGGCACATGCCTGTAGTCCCAGCTACTTAGGAGGCTGAGGTTGAAGGGTCGCTTCAGCCTAGTAGGTCAAGACTGCAGTGAGCCATGACTGCGCTACTGCAAGTAAAAGTTCTTTGGAGTCATCAACAAATATGAATGTGAAGATACCAAAATGTTTGCGAACTGTTGTTACATAGCAATAAGCAAGAACACACTATACCTACATACGAGAACGTAAATGAATCTCACAAATATGTTATATAGGAAAAGCCAGTCATACCTATGAAGTGTCATAAACAGGCAAAAATAATCTACAGTACTGGAAGTCGTTGGTTTCCTGGAGGAGGGGATAATGTTTCCTTTCTTGATCCGAATGCTGGTTATATATTTTGTGCATTTTTTTCTATGTACCTAAATATAATTTATTTTTAATTTATATTTTCTATATAAATATACACACATCTGCTGTATGTTCACCTACAGAAGTTTTGTTCACACTGGTCCAGAGTAGAACTGACACATCTTTTTTTTTAAACAGATCCTCAGGTGATGCTAAAGAGTAGCCAGATACTACCCTAAGAAGGTAGAAGGTTGAAGACTACTGATTTAGGCTGGGCGCAGGCTCATGCTTGTAATCCCAGCACTTTGGGAAGCCGAGGCAGGCAGATCATCTGAGGTCAGGGGTTCAAGACCAGCCTGGCCAACATGGTGAAATCCCATCTCTACCAAAAATATAAACAATTAGCCAGGCATGGTGGCACGCGCCGGTGGTCCTAGCTACTCGAGAGGATAAGGCAGGAGAATCGCTTGAACCTGGGAGGAAGAGGGGTTGCAGTGAGCGGGGATCGCACCACTGCACTCCAGGCTGGGAGACAAAGTGAGACTCTGTCTCAAAAAAAAAAAGAAGAAGAAGACTACTGATTTAACAGCTTAAAACCAGGAAGATTTATATGCAGTACAACAAAAAGAACAATGGCTCTGGAGCCAGGCAGATCAGGTTTTTAAATATGAGCTTTTCTTCTCTTACTAGCTACGTAAATAAATGCAAACTAGTTAATCATTATATGCCTCAGTTGCTTCCATTTCTTCTTCTGTGAAATGGTCACAATTCCTTATACAGTAGAAACGTGAGGATTAAATTCTATCTATAAGGAAAAGAAAGCACCCAGCATACTGCCTGCCATAGATACTCAAATGTTACGTACCTTTTGTCTTTCCCTTACTAATTCCTTACTTGTCTTAAGGCCTAAGACAAATTACCCTTTTGAATCTTTTTTTCATTTATTTATTGAGACATAGTCTTGCCCATGCTAGAGAGCAGTGGTGTGACCATAGCTCACTGTAGCCTCAAATTCCTGGGCTCAAGTGATCCTTCCACCTCAGCCTCCAAAATAGCTAGGAACACAGGTGCATGCTACCACATCCAGCTAGAGACTGGATCTCACTATGTTGGTCAGATTGGTCTTGAACTCCTGGGCTCAAGCGATCCTTCCACCTTGGCCTCCCTAAGTGCTGGGATTACAGGTGTGAGCCACTGAACCCAGCTACCCTCATAGAGTCTTAATTTCTTCATCGTTAAAATGAAAACAATGCCACATGACCAACCTAAGAACTATATATCAAATAAAATAGTACCACTATACTTGCATAAGTGTAAGTAGCATAGCTATTATTTACTGATAGAGACATCTGCTATCAACACAAAAGAAAAGATAGAGGAAGACACATTAGAAAACTAAAATACTTAGAAAAATTATAAAACAGAGGCTAGAAAAGAAATACAAGTTAGCAGAAATCGTCAAGCTTGAGGGACATGATCAGAAGGCAAATCAAGATCATAATCTCAAGTCAGCCAGGGATTGAAGTTTACTGTGAAAAATATATCATCTCAGGGTTCCTTCAAAACGTCTATATCTAAGAAAAAGCACAACCTATATCATTATAAAATAGGCATACTCTGAAAAGACCCAGACACCTGCCTAACTGGCAGGAGGAGGAGTTGTGCTGGAACTTTATAAACCGAGGTTTCCTCAGAGTGTCTTCATACAGAAAATAATGGCTCATTTAATAAAATGTTAAACTTTCAGATAAACATAATTTGACAAAAAAATTCTATACCATTGTTTTCAACACTAAAGATATGCATAACTGTCCAAGGAACTAAATTTAACAAAATAAAGCAAGAAATATGAACTTGGTTTAGTCTCTTTGCTCTTCAATATTTTACAACTTTGAGTTGATTTCTGTTAACATACCAGGGGTCGGCAAGCTACAGCCCGCCCATGGCCTAATTTTGTATGGCCTGTGAGTTTTTACATTCTTAAAACCATATAAAAGGAGGTAGAAAGAGAAGGGGAAGGAGAAGAAAGAATGGGGAGAAGCAAGAGGAGGGGCTTGGGGAAGGAGAAGAACAGGGAGGGAGACGAGAGACAAAAGGGAAGGGGAGTAGAAGGGAGGAGAAAGAACAACAGAGGCCATATGTGGCACAAAATATTTTCTACAAAAAGCATTTGTCAGCCAGGCATGGTGCCACATGCCTGCATTTGTAAGCACTTTGGGAGGCTGAGGCAGGAGGATCACTTGACCAGGACAACATAATGAGACCTTGTCTCTACAAAAAAACAAACAAAAAAAAAGTGTTACTGGGTAATGGGACTAAAAACAATACTTTTGCTTTTTACTTTTTGTAATTTTTAGTTTCTATCATGAGCATACATTATTTAATGGTGGAAGAAATAAAGCTTTTTTTTAAGTTAAAAAATAAAAATAAATAAGAATAAAGCAAGTCAGAATATTTATCCTATAATTCTATTTATAAAAAGTTGCAAAGGTAAAAAATATATGGTTTAGGGATATGCACATATTTGGTAAAAATATGAAGAAAAGCAAAGAAATGATTCACATAAAATTTAGCAAACTGTTTACCTCTGAGGGAGAGAGAAGGTGGGAGACTCAATCAAGTAGGACCTCACAAGACGCTTTAAAGGTACTAGAAATCTCCTTTTTGTTAAGCTGGGTAGCAAGTAGAAAAGTCTTCAATTTGTTATTCTTTAAGTTGTGGGTTTATGTTAAATACACTTTTATACATATGACATATTTTACAATTAAAAAAAGATATAAATGGGGTTGACAAATTAGAATTTGGGGGCTGTAACCCAGACTTTTCCACTGACTTGTGTAACCTTAAACAAGTCATTTAACCTCTCAAAGCATAATTTTTCTTCTTATTTCATTAATGAGGAAGCTAACAGCTAACATCTGTTTAGGACTTTGGTATTTAAAGAACTGTTTAAACTTCCCAGACTGTAAACATGCAAAAATGCATGAGATCATAATACAAAATAATACCTCATTAATAGATATCACAATACTAAGAACTCATTGGTAGGGCACACAAGGCTATTCATTCTAGCCTCTGCCTATCTTTCTAAGAATAAAGGCAACAACTAATTTTTTTTAATGTGTACTAAAAAACATACTGTGTTAAATGCTTTCTATTGATTATCTTATTTAATCCTCAAAACAATCCTATGATATTAATTCTATTATCCCCACTTTACAGATGAGCTCATTGTGCCCAATGTCACACAGCTAATAGTTAAGTGGTAGGGAGACTTCAAAACCCACATTTAACCACAGCATTCATTTTGCCTCATTTTTCTCACCATATTTAATTTGTCTGTCTTTCCCATGACACTAAAAGCTCCTTGACAACTACTTTCTGTTCATTTTTATTTCCCCTGGCACTTAGCAGACATTCATTAAATAAATAGTGAACAGATATTTCATATATGTATAGTGTTTTCAGGACATGAACTGGTTTGTTCTCCTTGACAGCCTTGTGAAGTACGAAAGTTTGATTGTGTGACAGGGTCTCACTCTGTAACCCAGACTGGAGTGCAGAGAAGCACGATCATGGCTCACTGCAGCTTTGACCTCCCTGGCTCAAGCAATCCTCCCACCTCCCTCCTGAGTATCTGGGATTACAGGTGTAGGCTACCACACGCAGCTAATTTTTTTTTTTGTAGAGACAGGTCTCCGTATGTTGCCCTCACTGGTCTCGAACTCCTAGGCTCAAGCAATCCTCCCAGCTCAGCCTCCCAAAGTCTGGGATTATGGGCGTGAACCACTGTGCCTGGCCAGTTTTTTTGGTTTGTGAGGTTTTTTTGTGTATTTTTACCTTTTTAACCAAATTTAAGTGTACAATTCAGTGGTATTAATTATGTTCACAATGTTTTGCGGCCATTACCACTAAATATGAAAGGGTTTTTTTTTTGTTTTGTTTTGTTTTTGAGACAGAGTTTCACTCTTGTTGCCCAGGCTGGAGTGCAATGGCGCGATCGTGGCTCACTGCCCACCTCCCCAGTTCTAGCAATTCTTCTGCCTCAGCCTCCTGAGTAGCTGGGATTACAGGCACCTACTATGCCTGGCTAATTTTTGTATTTTCAGTAGAGATGGGTTTCACCATGTTGGCCAGGCTGGTCTCGAACTCCTGACCTCAAGTGATCCACCCACCTCAGCCTCCCAAAGTGCCGGGAGCCAGCACTTTGGTGATAAAAATCAAGGTTTTTAATGACTTGATTGAAATCACTCAGCTTTCAAGTAGTAGAACCGGGATTTGAATCCAGGACTCAACTCCTAAACTCACAGGCTGTTCATGCCACCAAGGCTTCTGTCTACCAACACCTCCATCTGCTCTCTTCTCACCAAGATATCTGAAGGATCAAATGAGGTAAAGATACAAAAACACATTACTACTACACAAGTGACCACGGCTGTGGAAAAAAAAATCCACCAACACATTTCTTCCAGGCAATTACTTTTCATTTTGGACTCTCAAAAGCTAGGGCTTTAATATAAACATCCCGCCTCTAGACCAAGCCCGCAGATCTGCAAAAACAATGTCTAGACCCCAGAGTAAAGTTATGAGGGATATGCTTGCATTAGATTACAGTCTCATTGAATTAGAGGTAACTGCTCAAACCTGATTTCTATTATAATACAGAAAGCTTTCTCATTACAAAACACTTTCAATTCAAAGGATAAGTCCAACTTTCCATCATTCTGCCCATTTTGGAGCTAAAAAAAAAAAAAAGATTCTAAATGGTATTTTTATGTGCTCAACTGTGAAAGCCAAGGAAAATGGTTTGTTTGTGAGTTAAACTCTGAAGCCTGAACAAAAATAAAAAGAATTATTTCAATCCCAATGGTGCCAATTTTATCTTCTTTACATCCCTCCTCATTTTTTTTCAGTCTGAGCTCTAATCAACAGCCACTTTATGTTTAACATATTAAAACAGTTAATGCAATTAGGTCCAGAAAACTGTTTCTCTAATGATGTTCCCTCCATTTACACTCCTGCGTACCTTCCATTATCACCATTCTGCCCTAAGAATGAGCATATCGCTGAGGTTTAAATCGAATTTCTGATGAATAGATGGAGATATTGTTTCTGTAGTTAATACAATGCACCTACATCAACATTATTCTCTAAAAAATAAAATAAAAATGACTCAATATGCTTTATTTATTCACATCTGACAAAATTCTGATCACCTGAATTCCTTTGGAAGAAAATTCAATCTTTAGAAATATAGTCCAATTATTTTCAATCTTATCAATGTCAAAAGACAATCATATGAAAAACTCCATCAGTACCAAACCATCTCACCAATGAATATTTATGACATTTCCATATTTCCTGTCTTCTCTCTGTTTACATAAAGCAGTGGTGCCAAGACTCATCTCAGGATTATTAGCCTGCAATACAATGATGGGCCTAATTGCCTTGCAAACCAGGACACTAACAAATGGCGTCTTCAAGCAATCAATTTAAAAAGGGGGTAAAAAAGACCCAAGCTCTTTTTGCCTATGTGCATGTTGCCTACCTACAAAATAAATTCAGTCTCATATTTTTCAGGCTTACTCATTAGTTCTCAAGCAAGGAATGCACCCTTAACAATCTCAAGCTCATCAAATCTATTTAAATTTCAAATTCCAGGTATAGTTTTTAAATGCACCAGGAGGAGAGGGGAAAGGAAAAGGCAGAGACATTATATAGAAAGATATCTATTACATTCCAGTTTATCTTCTCCCACCTTTAGTTTGGAAGTATGCTCCTTTTCCCCTAACTTACTTTTTATGATATACAAATAACAGAAGACACCCTCCCCTCCTTAATTCTACCTTAACTAAATCCCCTTTCAACTTTACCCTTTGGGCTGACTTGACTTCCAAATTATACTAATATAAATAAAACAAAAAGATCAACCGAACAGATTAAAATGGCCCCTAAGAATGAGATGTTCTCTTCTGTGTCCCCTGCAAAGTCCCCTCTAAAAGGCTTACTGCCTCTTCCCCAACCACAGCCACCAAGGCTGTCCATTCAAGTATTCCAACCCCTAACCCTCACGTGTCTCTTGGAGGCCATCCCAATTCTTCATCCCCAAAATAATCCAACCCATTTCCACCCCACTCTCCGGCACAGCTCACTGTCCCTCTCCATCCTCTCTGCCCCATCCATACCAACAACTCCAGGTCTCCCATTCCTTAAATTTCCCCTGTGCCACCTCACCATCAGCAACCACCTCCCCAGGCCTACCAGCTCATCTCCGAAAGTCCTTCTCCAAAACTCCCTCTGCCACCTTGGCCAAGGGACATTTTCTTCAAGATACCATCCCCCAACTTTGCTCACCCCTGCCACTATCCTTTCAATGAATGCAGCCCAGTGATGTTTTATGTGCCCTCTGCCTTGACCCTGCAACCAAGGAGCCACCATGCCCTTTCCAGTGATTGTAAGATCACCCTAAATCCAACCCACTGTGCCCCACACTCCATTTCCATCCCTGTCCTCCCATTTCGGGCCTGACTTCCAATGTGACCCCTTCCTGCCAGCTCACCATCACACTCCCCTCACTGAATGTTTCACCTCCACCAACTCCTATTCCAACCTCCATCAGCTCACCCCAGGAAACCCCCAAATTGCACTCCTCTGCTCTATCCTAACCCATGCTATTCCATAAGTCTCCACAAATTGCACCAGCCCCAGATGACAAACACCCACTTCAAGCTCAGGTCTCAACCCATGCCAAGCCCCTCACCCCCAACTCCTGCCACCTCCATCATCCTGCCCCAGGTCCACCCCAAATTCCACCCTCCTGAATTAACACTGCGTAGGGTCCTGTTCAACCCTGTATATGCCACTCACTCTCCGTTGAAATCATTCCCCTACCCCTCACCCCAGCTCAGATCCCAAGCTGTCAACTGCTCCAGGCCAAACCCAAATCACCACCCTCATTCAGTCCCCTCCCCCATTAAAAGCCATCCCATCCTAGTCTCATCTTCCACCTCGCCCCAAGACCAACCCGAATTCCAACCCGACGCCCCCACCCCACTCTCCTGTCCCAGGTTGTTATTCTCCATCAAAAGTCCTCCTCCCTGGTCGCCCGCCCCCTAACCTGCTTGGGTCCCACCCTCACCCCACCCCCAGCCAGCGCCTGGACAAGTCTCCCCCACCAGCCCGCCGTTCCATCGCGACCTGAACCCCCTCCCCACAACCTGCACGGGGGCTCCGCAGCCCCCACTCTCATTCTCGCCAGCGCCACTGGCCCAGGCTCAGGACCAGCGGACTGGGTGGCGGGGGGAGTCTCCTCACCGGTGAGCAGCTGCAGGCGAAAACGGCGGCGGCGGCTAAGGCGGCGATGCCCTTGTCTTCTCGGGAGGCTACGGCGGCGACGCTCTCGCTCCCTCGCCCGTGTCCAGTAGGGTGAAGGATGGCGCGCGGGGACCAGAGCCTCCTCCTCCTCAGCGACTCGGCTCTGAATCCTCTGCAGTAGCCGCCGAGGAGCCCGACGGGTTGGGGGAGGGGACGCTCGGCTGCAGGCGAGGGAGGAGGAGGCGGAGGGAGGAGGCGGGGGACCGCTGAGAAGGGCAGGGAAGGAGGAGCCGGCGCCGGGCTGCGACACGTCCCACAGCCTCAGGGCGCCGGGACCACAACTCCCGGCATGCCCTGCTTTAGCCCGCGCGCGGCCTGAGCCTCCAGCCGCCAGCCCGGTGCAGAGGGGCCGCGCCCTCTCCGGTCACGCACAATGGAATAAAGCCAACCATCCGCTGGCAGACTCTGTAGACTCAAAGACCACCTGTGAGGAAAAGTCAGGTCGCCCGAGGCCCCATCCCCCAGGGGCCGTACTCGCAACGTCTCCATCACTACACACACACACACACACACACACTTTCTTTCTCTCTCTCTCTCCCTCTCTCTCCCCCCCTCCCTCCCCCCGCCCCCCCCTCTCGCGACTACACCTCCCAGCATGCCCCTCAGCTTCCCATTCTTCTTCCGGACCCTTCTCAGACCCGGCACTACAGTTCCCAGGGAGTGTGGTCCCTGCGAAATGCTGGGAGATGCAGTTCTCGGTTCTTCCTCCATGTTAAGGGAAGGAATATGCCAGCCCACCGAGAATGGGCCTTGATGGGCTAGATCACCTGTAATTCTGTTCTTCCCTCGCCATCTCTGTTTCAGTTGTCTTTCCCCAGAACTAATGCCGGAGCTTCCTCGCTGGTCTCTGCAAATTTGAGGACGATTCGGCAACTTGAATCCAAACGACAAAGCGCGTACCTCTTGACCCAGCTCCATTACTTTTAAGAATTTACCTTAAAAAGATAATCGAACAATTTCGAAAAGATAAATGTACAAAGTTGTTATATGACGTAGTTAATTATGGGGGGAGTAAATGTTCATCAATACGGTGCTGCTTAAATAAGGCGTGACATATACATACAATGCAATACTAAGGAGCCATTTAAAATGATGATATAAATCTATTGATATGAAAAGCTATTCACAATTTATTCTTCAGGGAAAAAAAACTGATTACAGAACAGCATGTCTACACGGGTACATTTATGTGATGTTTGACACAATATTCTGTAAGCATGGAGAGATTTCAGGAAAGAGGTTCGCCAAAATATTAGCAATGATTATCTTGGGGGAAAGGGTATCAGATTGCATGTAGGTTATTTTTGTTTTTTGAGACGGAGTCTGGATCTACAGCCAGGCTGGAGTACAGTGGGGCGATTGCGGCTCACTGCAACCTCGGCCTCTCGGTTTCAAGCGATTCTCCTGCCTCAGTCTCCTGAGTAGCTGGGATTACAGGCGCGCGCCACGCCCAGCTAATTTTTGTATTTTTAGTAGAGATAGGGTTTCACTGTGTTGGCCAGGATGGTCTCGATCTCCTGACCTCCTGTCCCGCCCGCCTCAGCCTCCCAAAGTGCTGGGATTACAAGCATGAGCCACCGTGCCCGGCTGTAATTTTTATTTTCATATTGTTTGAATTGTTTAAAAGGAGCACATAACAACTGTTGTTTGCTTTCTTTTGTTTTGTTTTTTGTTTTGTTTTAATTGTAAGAGATCGTCGTGTCACTATATTGCCCAGGCTGGTCTCAAACTCCTGGCCTCAAGAGACCCTCCTGCCTCAGCTCTCAAAAGTGCTGGGATTACAGGCCTGAGCCACACTACACCTGGACAATTTTTTAAGCTGTACTACTTCCACAAAACATAATTTCCAAATCTAACCTTTCTTTGCTGCGTAGATGCTTTCCATGACTTCCCATTGCCTCATTCACGCTTCAGCACTGTGCCTGCCTGGTTTTAATAGTTACACTCTTAAAACAAACAATAGTAGTCACTTCCAATTCATAAAGTTAGAAGGGAGAATTTTCTCAATTTTCAATGCGCCTTCTCAAAATTTTTCCTTTTCTGGTCTTTCCACACCCATTTTCTCCTTTTCTCTTATTCTTCAAACTCAAGCCAAAGTCCTACCTTCCCTAGAACATATTTAGACACACTGATTTTCCTTGTATCTGAATTCTCTTTTTTTTTTTTTTTTTTTTTTTGAGACAAGAGTCTTGCTCTGTCGGCCAGGCTGGAGTACAGCGGCGCAATCTCAGCTAACTGCAGCCTCCATCTCCCGGGCTCAAGCAATTCTCCTGCCTCATCCTCCTGAGTAGCTGAGATTACAGGCATGTGCCACCATCTAATTTTTTTTTTTTTTTTTTTTTTTTTGTATTTTTAGTAAAGATAGGGTTTCACCATGTTGGCCAGGCTGGTCTTGAACTCCTGACCTCGGGTAATCTGCCCGCCTCAGCCTCCCAAAGTGCTGGGATTACAGGCGTGAGCCACCACTCTTGGCTTATCTGAATTCTTATAGCAGTGGTTTCTAATCTGTTTGCCAGAGATCACGGTGGGGAGAGGAAGTGAAGAGAGAGATACAGAGTTATTGTAAAGGGCCTATGAAGCCCTGCCTACACAAAACTATATGTCTTTCACTTTAAAAAAGTTTTTATCTTCTTCTGGCACCTGTGTCCAGCTCTTCTAGAATACAGAACGTAGTATCAGATTATTTTTGATTTCACGATTTTTTTCCTTTAAGCCCTGTTTGACTTGATGTTTTCTTTTCTTTTTTCATTTTTTGAGACAGAGTCACTCTATTGCCCAGGCTGGAGTTCAGTGGCATGATCACGGCTTACTGCAGCAGCGACTCCCTGGGCTCATGTGATCCTCCCACCTCAGCCTCCCAAGTAGCGGGGAGTACAGGCACCACCATGCCCAGCTAATTTTTCTTTTTTCTTCTTACAGAGACAGGGTTTCACCATGTTGCTCAAGGTGGTCTCAAACTCCTGGACTCAAGTGATCTGCCTACCTCAGCTTCCCAAAGTACTGAGATTACAGGCATGAGCCACTGCGCCCAGCAGGATTTGATATTTTCAATTTTATATGCCATTATTCCTTGGTGTTCTATAAGAACCACCAGGACACTATAGCTCTACTACAGGCCTACAGGAAAAAGCCCAGGTTGCTTAGCTCAGAGGATGACTTAGTCCCCATCCCGCTGCAGCCTCTCTAGCTTCACCCCACCTCACTCTAGTCAGACTCCTGTTCCTCAGGACTCACTTTCCCCAAATACATCAGGCACTGTCTTTTTCAAACTGCCTATCTCCTTTTACATCCTATTCTCCCAGCCTTAAAATCTCAGCCTCTCTTCTCCCTTTTCTGAGAATAATGAGAAAGATACCTATCATATGTTGGCTATGTGACAAACAAGTCTCTTCCTTAGTGTTACACTGACCCTGCCCTCTTTTTTTTTTTTTTTTTTTTTTTGAGATAGAGTCTGGCTCTGTCACCCAGGCTGGAGTGCAGTGGCGCGATCTCGGCTCACTGCAAGCTCCGCCTCCCAGGGTCAGGACTTTCTCCTGCCTCAGCCTCCCCAGTAGCTGGGACTACAGGCGCTCGCCATCACACCCGGCTAATTTTTTGTATTTTTTTTTTTTTAGTAGAGACAGAGTTTCACTGTGTCAGCCAGGATGGTCTCAATCTCCTGACCTCGTGATCCGCCTGCCTCAGCCTCCCAAAGTGCTGGGATTACAGGCATGAGCCACCGCATCTGGCCAGACCTTGCCCTCTTCTAAACCCCGTCTTCTCCTCTTCCATTTCCCCACTTCTTTCTCCTAGTGGCACAAAGTATGGGCTAGTTTGGTCTATCCAGCAAGTAAAGCATTATCTGAGTTAGGTGAATAAATAGATATGAGAAGCTTACTGGACTAGTAATCTGGGAATCAGATCCTAAATTATAACTTGTCATAAACATGATGGGTGACATTTAGTAAGTCTCTTAACTTCTCGAAATCTCAGTTTCTATAATACATCCGCAAAATGGAAAGAACGAGTCCCGCCTGCCCTGCCACCTCATAAGGTTATTAGGAGAATCCAATGAAACAATGGGTATGAAAGTGCTTTAAAGACTGTAAAATACCACTTACAGTCCAAACCCTTCATCTAACCATTTGAGAATTCTCTCTCCAAATCACTGCAAAATCATGACATGTAAACTTTCAACTCTGAATTATATCAACATTAAGGAATTTATGAAAGTTTTAAAGAAATTAACTCTATGAAACCAATTCAATTCCTGGATAAGTTTTTGATATAGCACAGTAAAGTGATTTCTAACTTTTTTTTTTTTTTTTTGAGACGGAGTCTCGCTCTGTCGCCAAGGCTGGAGTGCAGTGGCGCGGTCTCAGCTCACTGCAAGCTCTGCCTCCCGGATTCATGCCATTCTCCTGCCTCAGCCTCCTGAGTGGCTGGGACTACAGGCACCCGCCACCACGCCTGGCTAATTTTTTTGTATTTTTAGTAGAGACGGGGTTTCACCGTGTTAGCCAGGATGGTCTCGATCTCCTGACTTCGTGATCGCCTGCCTCGGCCTCCCAAAGTGCTGGGATTACAGGCGTGAGCCACCGCCCCCGGCCTCAAGATATATTATTTAGCAGCTTGTTGCAGTGGCTCATGCCAATAATCCCAGCACTTTGGGAGGCCAAGACTGAAGGATCTGTTGAGGCAAGGAGTTCAAGACCAGCCTGGGCAACATAGTGAGACCCCATCTCTTCAAAAAATAGAAAAATTGGGCTTGGCATGGTGCCTCACGCCTGTAATTCTAGCACTTTGGCAGGCCGAGATGAGTGGATCGCTTGAGGTCAGAAGTTCGAAATCACCCTGGCCAACATGGTAAAAACCTGTCTCTACTAAAAATACAAAAAAATTAGCCAGGTGTGGTGGTGCGCACCTGTAGTCGCCGCTACTCAGGAGGCTGAGGCACAAGAATCACTTGAACCCGGGGGTCAGAGGCTGCAGTGAGCAGAGATCGTGCCACTGCACTCCAGCCTGGATGACAGAGCGAGACTTCATCTCAAAAACATAAATAAATAAAATAGAAAAACTGACTGGGTGTGGTGGTACGCACCTGTAAGTTCTAGCTGATCAGGAGGCAGAGGCGAGAGGATCACTTGAGTCCAGGATTTTAAGGCTGCAGCAAGCCACGGTCGCACCACAGCACTCAAGCCTGGATGACAGAGGAAGACTCTGTCTCTAAAAAATAAAAAAATAAAAAAAGATATATTCTTCATGAATTTTACAAGAAAAAAATTTGATTCACCCAACAGTTATATTTTATTATTTTTATCAATTTTTACTTATTATTGGTCTGTTATAATGAAATTTCTTTGTTAGTCATTATTTCTACCAAGTCCACCTTTTCCTGACAGTAATTGGAACCACTGTTGGATTTATCTTGTATTGATTATTTCTAAGTAGCATTTTCCCAGGGAATAACTTTGCAGATTGCAGTGTTACCAACAAAGATGGGATCATTCAGTTTGCTTTTTTATCCATAGTAAATTTCACCATGTGTAGCTTTAGCCATTGTCAGTTTTATTTTGTGTTTATTATTTCTACCGTAATTTTTTTCTGCAACCCCATCAAAACAAACTCGGAGTCAAAATGACAGTGTCAAAACACTATCCTTTGCCTGTTACTGTCTGATTAACTTGTACTTTGCAATGGTTTTCTCCCAGCTGTGTTAACATGCTTCTTTGCCACCTCTCTTTCAAAGCATCTCTTTGGGAGCTTTGGCACATATGCGTCGGCTTTACTTTAAGAATTGCTCTAGGCCAGGCGCAGTGGCTCATGCCTTTAATCCCAGCCCTTTGGGAGGCCGAGGCAGGTGGATCACTTGAGATCAGGAGTTCGAGATCAGCCTGGCCAACATGGCAAAATCCCGTCTCTACTACAAATACAAAAATTAGCTGGTAGCACGTGCCTGTAATTCCAGCTACTTGGGAGGCTGAGGCAGGAGAATCCCTTGAACCCGGGAGGTGGAGGTTGAAGTGAGCCGAGATGGTGCCATTGCACTCCAGCCTGGGTGACAAGAGTGAAACTCTATCTGAAAAAAAAAAAAAAAAAAAAAGAATTGCTCTAGAATCACAGGAAAATGGACATTAGAGATCATTCTAGGAGAACTGATCTTGAATGAAGCAGGTATTATGCTGGCATCTAAGATCCATTATCTCATTAAATCTTTCGGCTTAAACATCCCTCACATGTCCATTTTATAGTAGAGGAAATTGAGACCCGGAGAGAAGAAGGGATTGGCCACACTAGGATTAGAACCAGGCCTTGGTTTAATCCTCAGTGCAATTGGAATGATTATAAATTGCAAAGTTATCTCATTTAATTTAACAACTTTTGTAATGATCTTATTGGAAAATTAAATATAATTTTTCAGTTTAGCTAAGAGAAATCACATGAATATAAACAGAGCACTCTCAAAGAGCTTTTTGTCACAGCAAATGAGACAAGAAGTGTGAAAATGTTTTGTAAATGACCCAACGCTGGGCAAATGGAAGTTACTGCCATTTATGCTGAAGGCTGTTATATAAACCTGCTATGCCTGCTTACCAGAGTGTTAGAAAGCTAACAGCATACCATTAATATCAACAGATGAGTATCAAATGCCCATCCTAATACTTAATTATATTAGCCAATATTCAAGGCATAAAATTGCATCCTGCTTATCCTTCAAGACCTAATTCAGACATCAAGAAGCCTCTACTGACCTCTGGCTAGATTAGAAGTCCACTCTGGGCTCCCACAGCCCTGCTTACATTCTGTGATCATTGTCTATATGCTGCCCCCAAGGACAAGGCTCGAGGTAGTCTGATCCACCTCTGTGGCCCAGAGTTCAGTCCAGCTCAGAGCTTCTCACAGGGTAAGGGTTCAATAAATGGTGGTTGAATTAATGAATCAATCAATTAACATGACAAGTATATAGACTATATAGATAATCAATTAGAATGACAAGGGAAAAGTACACATTAAATAAAGTTAAGGGCAAGAGTAAGTCACAAATGAGTCTGCATGAACTGATTACAGCCTCTAAAACTCTTGTACAACAGCAACTATACAAGGAAAGAGCCTTGATGTTCTAGATTTAATTCCTGCCTCAGCCACTTCCTAGCTGGGTGTCCTTTGTCAAATCACTGCCCTGGATGTGCCTGTTTCCACATCTGTAAAATGGCCAACCTGGCTGGGTGCAGTGGCTCACACCTGTAATCCCAGCACTTTGGGAGGCTGAGGCAGGCAGATTGCATAAGCCCCAGGAGTTTGAGACCAACCTCGGCAACGTAGTGAGACTCCATGTCTACAAAAAAATACAAAAATTAGCTGGGTGTGTTGGTGCACATCTGTAGTCTCAGCTACTCAGGAGACTGAACTGGAAGGATTGCTTGAGCCTGAAAGGTTGCGGCTACAGTGAGCCAAGCTCACACCACTGCACTCCAGACTGGGTGACAGAGCAAGACCCTGTCTCAAACAAATGAACAAACCAAAAGAAGCCAACCTTACAGACCTCCTAGGGCAGATAAAATTGTTAACTAAGGTAACAGATGCTTTGCATGTCATGAAGAGTTGATAGAGTGAGAATTGTTACTGACAAAGACCAGAAGATAATCTGGAAGGAAATGGTTGGAGTTTAAGTCTAACAGGATCCTTTACATAAAATCCCTCAAGTTCATAAAGTTGAGGGGAAAAAAGTAAGTATACCAATTGTAGTAAGTTGAATTGTGTCTCCCCAAAAGATATGACCAAGTCTTAACTCCCATATTTGTGAATACGACCTCATTTGAAAGTAGGGCCCAAGGTGGTCTGATGCATCTCTGTGGCCCAGAGTTAGTCTAGGTAGATGTAATTAAGAAAGGATCTTGGGATGAGATCTTCCTGGATTTAGGTGGTCCCTAATCCAATGACCGATGTCTTCATAAGAGAAAGCTCTGTGCCTGAGACATAGAAGAGAAGGCTATGTGAGAATGGAAGCAAAGATCAGAGTCAGGAAGCCTCAAGCCAAGGAATGCCAAGAATACTGGCAGCCACCAGAAGCTAAGAGAGAGGCATGGAACCGATTCTTCCTCGGTACCTCCAGAAGGAACTAATCCTGCAAACACCTTGATCTCAGACTTCTGGTCTCCACAGCTGTGAGATAATACATATCTGTTGTTTTAAGCCACCCAGTTTGTGGTAATTTGTTAAGGTAACTTTAGGAAACTAATATACCAATTAAGTTGGGTTAGGAAACGAATACACCAATTAGGTTGGAAACCCATGAAGTCAAATAATTAGCAAGTATTTTAAGTCCCAGATTCACAGGAGCCTATTTTGGTAAATGTTCATCAGTTCTGGGCCAGGTGCGGTGGCCCACGCCTGTAATCCCAGCACTTTGGGAGGCCAAGGTGGGCAGATCACCTGAGGTCAGGAGTTCAAGACCAATCCGACCAACACAGTGACACCCAGTCTCTACTAAAAATACAAAAAAATTAGCCAGGCGTGGTGGCTGGCACCTGTAATCCCAGCTACTCAAGAGACTGAGGCAGGAGAATCGCTTGAACCCAGGAGGCAGAGGTTGCAGTGAGCCGAGATTGTGCCACTGCAGTCCAGCCTGGGAGTGGTAGAGCAAAACTCCATTTCAAAAACCAAAAACAAACAAAAAAAATGTTCATCAGTTCCATTTAATTTGTCATCCCTAACAGCAGCTGTGGAAAATTGATGTTAACATCCATTGTCTTTGAATCTGTGCCTTTTCTCTTTTTAACTCCTATTGTACTCTTAGTTCTTGCCTTGTCTCCTGGGATAGCCAATATTTCTAATTAATGTGTGAATAACTCTGAGTCATACAAAGTGCACAGACACAGGGAGGCCAGACCTGGATTCATACCCCACCTGAGTAACTTACAGGCTGTGACACTGGAAAAACAACTTCTCCTTACTGGACCTCTGTGTCCTAAATTGTAAGATGTGATTAACGTTATCTCCTTCACAGGATGAAATGAGTTAATTCATGGAAAACCCAGTGCCTAATCTAGGACTTTCATAACTTTGCCTTGTCCAGAGAGCAAGAGAGATTTGGGGGCAGGGGGCAGGGGGAGGTGGTATTTGTTCATTTGTTTCTGGAGTTATGGATGTTTGAATGATGGGAGATAGGGAATGAGGGAGCCACCAATTTTCACTTTAGCTACAAGGTGGGAAATCGCTCCTGAAAAAGGATCAGAACTGAAGGGCATTTATTCCTGGAAGAGCTGAGTTTCCCCCAGCTGGGGTCTAAAGACCCATGGAAGGTGATGAACAACACTGAATATTTATTCGTTTTTCACTCAGCTTAAAGTACTAACCAAGTCTTTTGCTGGTGCCAGGGGCCTAAAGGAGGCTCAAGCGTGGCTTTGTCTCCAAGGAACTCACACTCTAAGGAATACACTGACACAATTACATCCCAGTGTAATCAATACCATGGCAGAAGACAGCGAGGGGCTGCAGGAACCCAGAAGAAACACCAGGCTAAGCACAGTGTTACCATCTGCACATTCTCCTCCAACTGCTGTAAACTCCACAATGGCAGTGGCTCATGCCTGTAATTCCAGCACTTTGCGAGGCCAAGGTGTGAGGATCGCTTGAGTTTAGGAGTTGGAGACCAGTCTGGGCAACAGGGCAGAACACTGTCTCTACAAAAAATAAAAATAAAAAAATTAGCCAGGTGTGGTGTGCACACCTGTGGTCTCAGCTACCCAGAAGGGAGGATCACTTGAACCTGAGAGGTCAAGGCTACAATGAGCTATGACTGAACCACTGTACTCCAGCCTTAAACACAGAGTAAGACCCTGTCTCAAAAGAATAAATAAATAGCAAGATTTCACTGCCAGTTTAAGTTTGACTGCCAAAAGTTTACAGTAATGATGAACACAAATAATGGTTTGAGATATCTGCAACAATTGTAATGTGATATGGAAACACCTGTGATTTCTGTTAGTGACAAAGTCACAAGTACTGTGACACTGCAGTTTGACTGTAGTTTGTTATGTATATTCAGAATTGGAGGAAATACTAAATTTCTGTAAATATAAATGAATGTAAAAATGTAACTTTCCCATCCAAGATCATGGAGCTTCTGAGTTCTCTCTGTGGACTCTCACATAGGTTCCAGGTAAAAAATCTCGCTCACAATTAGTTGAACAAGAGCAGGGTATCTGGGGAGGAATGACAAAGATTGAGGGTTTGTGCCTGTGACAGTGATTTTTAATCAGGTGTTTTGTTGAAGAGGTAGTGGGATAGAGTTGGCAGAGACTAAAGACCCAAACAGGATTGAATTCCAGTCCTCCACCCAGTCTGTCCTTGCACCAAACCAAGCTATGTGACCTTGAGTGTAAGTCATTTCACCTTTCTGAAAAATGCAGATACTGACATATAACCTTATTTATGAGAGTCCAATGTAAATTTCTCATCAACTCTAAAGCTCTGCACAGAGACAAACAAGACACAAAGATTTTGTGTTTTGTTTTATTTTGTTTACATTTGTATTGTTTTGGTTTTTTATTAAGGAAGTAAGCTCTAGAAATGTTGGCAGGAGGCACTTAAGGATGTCAGGGTGGAGTGTAGCAGAGTGGACAAGATCAGGAGGAGAAGTCGTCTCAGGATGGAACAACCTAGCACTTCTCAGAGAATACACTCTAAGTAAGCAAAACAGTACAGAGAGTGGGGCTGAGGCAGGAAAGCCTCCCAGAGGGAAAAGCTGGGAAGCTGGAGCCCCCACAAAGGCCAAGGCTCTGTCCAAATACCTATATTGTTTTATGTTGCTGTTCATAAAATCCAATAGATAGGCCAGGCACAGTGGCTCACATCTGTAATCCCAGCACTATGGGAGGCTGAGGCAGGCAGATCACTTGAGGCCAGGAGTTCAAGACCAACCTGACTAACATGGTGAAACCCCGTCTCTACTAAAAGATACAAAACTTATCCGGGTGTGGTGGTGCACACCTGTAGTCCCAGGTACTCGGGAGGATGAGGCACGAGAATCCCTTGAACCTGGGAGGCAGAGGTTGCAGTGAGTCAAGATTGCACCACTGCAGTCCAGCCTGGGTGATGGAGCAAGACTCCGTCTCAAAAAGGAACAAAAAATAAATTAAATTAAATAAAATCCAATAGATAGAAAAGGTCTATCAATTCCTAATGTTTTGCAAGAGTGATTCCTTAAAAAAATATAAAACATTGCAAGTAGTGTTGAAAGTCTCTGTTTCTCTGTACCCTGTACTAGCTATAAATTGATAATTAGTTCAAGAGACTTGATTATACTCAGATTCTATATTTTGGGAAAAAGACACCCCATACGGTGTAGTATACTTTCATCAGAGGCAAATAACGTGAAATTGTTTTTCTTTTGACGATGTTATCGTTCACTGATGATGATTCCTAGATCCAATAATCTACTAAATGTTTCAAAATGATGACATTATAATTCTATCATTTCCTCTTCCTTTACTAGCTGGAATTTTTCTTCTCTTCATCAACTATTTAATTACCCTGAAGTATGTAATTCATTCAGAAAAGACTACAATAAATGCTTGATACTTTCCTTTGTTTGCCGATTTTCCAAACAATTAGTTGGTTCATAGCAGTCTCCAAAGGTGACCAGCGCGGTGGCTCACGCCTGTAATCCCAGCACCTCTGGAGGCTGAGGCAGGCGGATCACTTGAGGCCAGGAGTTCCAGACCAGCCTGGTCACCATGCTTAAACCCTATCTCTAAGAATACAAAAAAAAAAATTAGCCAGGCATAGTGGCGCATGCTTATAATCCCAGCTACTCAGGAGGCTGAGACAGGAGAATTCCTTGAACCCAGGAGGCGGAGGTTGCAGTGAGCCGAGGTTGCGCCACTGCACTCCAGCCTGGGTGACAGAGTGCGACCCTGTCTCAAAAAAGAAAGAAGAAATATGTAGAGAGAGTCCATTCTCTGTTCTTTTTTTGCAGCTGCATCATATTGCATTCTACAGACGGATTTTTGCTACTTTTGAGAGTGAGAAATTGTTTCTCAGTGTAGTTTTAATTTGGTTTCTCTTATTATGAGCAAGGTAGGTCGTCAGGTCATTTTTCATAAGTTTAAGGATTATTTGCATTTCTTTCTCGATAAACTCTTTGTTTCTGGTTTTTGTTTTTTTTTTTTTTTGAGACAGAGTCTCGCCCCATTGCCTAGGCTGGAGTGCAGTGGTGCAGTAGTATGATCTTGGCTCACTGCAACCTCTACCTCCAGGGTTCAAGTGATTCTCGTGCCTCAGCCTCCCGAGTAGCTGAGATTACAGGCACCCACCACCACACCCGGCTAATTTTTGTATTTTCAGTAGAGACTGGATTTTGCCAGGTTGACCAGGCTGGTCTCAAACTCCTGGCCTCAAGTGATCCCCCGCCTCAGCCTCCCAAAGTGCTAGAATTACAGGCATGAGCCACCACGCCTGGCCACTTGCCCATTTTTTTTTTTTTTTTTCCTAAAGGATTGCTGCCATCTTTTTAAAGCTTTTTACTTTGAAAAAATAATATACTTGAAGAAAATTGCAAAAATAGTACATAGAAAAAAATAAACGTAAGAATAAATAGTACATAGAGTCCCATGTACCCCTCATCCAGCTTCCACCAATAGCAACATCTTACATAATGGTAGTACAATATCAAAACCAAGAAATTTACACTGGTAATTTTTTTTTTTTTTTCTTTTTTTGAGGCAGGATCTCATTCTGTTTGCCCAGGATGGAATGCAGTGATGCTACCATGGCTTACCGCAGCCTCAACCTCCTGGGCTCAAGCAATCTTCCCACCTCATCCTGAGTAGCTGGGACTACAGGCGCACGCCACCACACCCGGCTAATTTTTAAATTTATTATAGAGACAGGGTCTTGCTATGTTGCCTAGGCTGGTCTAGAATCCCTGGGCTCACGTAATCCTCTCACATTGGCCTCTCAGAATGTTGGGATTATAGGTTTAAGCCATCGTGCCTGGCCGGTAAAATATTTTTAACTAAACTACAGACTTGGTTAAGTTTTCACCATTTTTTACATGCATTCATCTGTGCATGTGTGTGTGTGTGTATAATTCTATGAGATTTCTTATGTACAAATTCATGTACCACCACCACAGTCAAGATACAAAACTGATCCATGCACTACAGAGGAACTCTCTTGTGCAGTCCCTCCCTCCTTGTCCCCTGGCAACTACTAATAAGTTCATCTCTCTGGTTTTGTCATTTAGGGAATGTAACCTTTTGAGATTGACTTTTCATTAAGCACAATGCCCTTGAGATCCATCTAAATTATTAGATGCATCAATAGTTCATTATTTTGGATCATTGGATAGTATTCCATCATGTGGATGTACCAGAGTCTGTTTAGCCATTCACTCATTGAAGGATATCTGGATTGTTTCCAGTTTTTTTTTTTTTCTATTATGAATAAAATAAAGATCTATGCTCATTCATGTGTAGGTTTTTGTGTGAACAAAAGTTTTTATTTCTCTGGGATACGTGTCCAACAGTATGATTGCTGGGTCATATGATAAGTGCATGTTTAGTTTTATAAGAAACTGCTGGCCAGGCGTGGTGGCTCATGCCTATAATCCCAGCACTTTGGGAGGCTGAGGTGGGTGGATCACCTGAGGTCAAGAGTTCGAGACCAGCCTGGCCAACATAGAAAACCCCATCTCTACTAAAAATACAAAAATTAGTCGGGAGTAGTGATGCACACCTGTAGTCCAAGCTACTTGGGAGGCTGAGGCAGGAGAATCGCTTGAACCCAGGAGGCAGAGGTTGCACAGAGCCAAGCTCATACCACTGCACTCTAACCTAGGTGACAGAGCGAGACTCCGTAACAAAAGAAAAAAAAAAATGCCAAACTGTTTTCCACAGTGACTGTATCATGTTATGTTCCCACCAGCAATGTATGATGATTCAATTTCTCTACATCCTCATCAGCATTTGGTGTTAAATCACTTTTTTTTTTAAGTCTACCTGTTCTAATAGCTATGTCCCGAAACCTCACTATGGTTTAAAGGGTTGTTCCTTTTTCCGCTATTTTCAGAAAGCCTTTATAGATCGAGAACAACCACCCTTTGTCAGTCAAAACTGATTTCAAAGAGGGTAAGAAATCTGTGTTTCAGGCCGGGCACATGAGTCACACCTGTAATCTCAGCACTTTGGGAGGCTGAGGCTAGTGGATTTCTTGAGCTCAGGAGTTCAAGACCAGCCTGCACAACATAGGGAGATTCATCTCTACAAAAAAAAATTTCAATTTGTGGGGCATGGTGGCATGCGCCTATAGTCCCAGCTGCTCAGGAGATCAAGGCTGCAGTGAGTTACGATCTTGCCACTGCATTCCAGCCTGGGTGACGGAGTGAAATCCTGTCTCAAAAAAAAAAACCTCATACGCTACATAATCAACAGGAAAAAAAACCCAAAAAACTGAAAATGGCTAAATCATACTAAATATACAGTGAAATTACTTATTGACTACAAGTTGATGGAAAAATAAAAAAAATCTTGTCTGGGCGCGATGGCTCATGCCTGTAATCCCAGCACTTTGGGAGGCTGAGGTGGGCAGATCACCTGAGGTCAGGAGTTCGAGACTAGACTGACCAACATGGTGAAACCCCTGTCTCCACCAAAAATATAAAAATTAGCCAGGCATAGTGGTGCATGTCTGTAATCCCAGCTACTCAGAAGGCTGAGACAGGAGAATTGCTTAAACCCGGGAGGCAGAGGTTGCAGTGAGCCGAGATTGCGCCATTGCACTCCAGCCTGGACAACAAGAGTGAAACTCCGTCTCAAAAAAAAAAAAAAATCTTGACAAAGTATAGATCTGCAAAATTCATCCCAGAAAAAGGGGACTTGAAAGAAGATAGAAATAACGACCACAGGCCAGACGTGGTAGCTTACACATGTAATCCCAACACTTTGGAAGGCCAAGGTGGGCAGATCACTTGAGCCCAGGAGTTCAAGACTAGCCTTGGCAATATGGTGAAACCCTGTTTCTACAAAAAATACAAAAATTAGCTGGGTGTGGTGGCACACACCTGTAGTCCCAGCTACTCGGGGGACTGAGCTGGGAGGATCGCTTGAGCCTGGGAGGTTCAGGTGGCAATGAGCCATGATTGTGTTACTGCACTCCAGCCTGACAGAGAGAGGTGAGACCCCGTATCGAAAAAAAAAAAAAAAAAAAGGACCACAAAATATAACTTACAATGGCAAGAACTATAATTATTAAGCTGTGATATAGATTTTTAAGATTGATTGATGACTCAAATAATCATAAAATTTATATTGAAAATCATTTTTCAGATGAAGATAATTGAGTTCAAATTAAATTAAAATGGGCAAGTCAGAAATAGATTTCATAGGCTAAGTAGAAAATCAAAGGTATTGAACTGACCTAATGGCATTTGTTCTGGTAAATATTCTCAGTAAAAAACAGTCAATATGATGCAATTCTATCTAAAAGCCTATATTCACAAACACAAGACAAAAACATCTGTAGGGTCAAAAGAGGAGTTCAAATAGCCTGACACTCTGCTGGAGCTCCTAAAGTGAAAACAGAAATGGAGACAGTTCCTGATTTATGTTTTGTTTTGTTTTGTTTTGTCCTGTTTTGTTGAGACAGGGCCTCACTCTGTCACACAGACTGGCATGATCATGGCTCGTTGCAGCCTCAAGCTGCCTGGGCTTAGGTGATCCTCCCACCTCAGCCTCCTGAGTAGCTGGGACTACAGATGTGCATCACCACACCCAGCTAATGCTTGTATTTTTTGTAGAGATAGGGTTCCACCGTATTGCCAAGGCTGGTCTGGAACTCCTGGGCTCAAGTAATCTTTCCACCTTGGCCTCCCAAAATCCTGAGGTTACAGGTGTGAGTCACTGTGCCTGCTGATTAGTGTTTTGTCAATGATATTTATTTTATTATTTCATCAATAAAAACTTTCACTGTGTGCAGTTTTACTGTTGTAAGTTTCATTTTCTTCTGTTGATTATGTAGTGGTTACTGCTTACCTATTAAAGGCCCCTACCTTGGGGTCCCATGTTTTAATACCTCCTTTGTCTATTCATCTCTCTGTCCATTCAGCAGATATTTAGCAAGTGCCTACTCTTTGCCAGGCCCTGGCAGAAGAATTAATCCAAGTCCGTGCACTCAACTAATAACAGTTTTACTTACTTATTGATTAACTGATTGATTGATTGATACGGGGTCTCCTCCTGTTGTCCAGGCTGGAGTGCAGTGGCACAATCACAGTTAACTGCAACCTTGAAGTCCTCAAGGCATCCTCCTGCCTCAGCCTCCTCGGTAGCCGGGACTACAGGCATGTCAGACACCATGCCCAACTAATTTTTGTATTCTTTGTAGAGACAGTCTCACTATGTTGCTTAGGTGGTCTCAACCTTCTGGGCTCCAGCGATCCTCCTACCTCGGCTTCCCAAAATGCTGAGATTACAGGCACGTGCCATCATGCTGGCCTATTTGTTTTCTTTCTAATTCTACACCTTTTTTTGTCTCATTGAGGAGAACCTCAGGTACAATGTTGAATAGAAGTGGTGATAGTGGGAACCCTTTTTCATTCTTTTCTTAGGGGGAAGATGTTTGTATCTCACCAGTACGATGTTTGATGTAGGTGTTTTGTGCAAGCTCTATCAGATAAAAGAAGTTTCCTTCTATTCTTAACTTGAAAATAATCTTATAATAAATAGGTGGTGGCTGGGCATGGTGGCTCATGCCTGTTGGGAGGCCAAGGTGGAAGGATCACCTGAGCTCAGGAGTTCAAGACCAACCTAGGCAAGATAGTGAGACCTCATCTCTACTAAAAATCAAAATAAATAAATAGATGGTGACTTTTTTTTTTTTTTTT
Source organism: Piliocolobus tephrosceles (assembly GCF_002776525.5). Taxonomy (NCBI): domain Eukaryota; kingdom Metazoa; phylum Chordata; class Mammalia; order Primates; family Cercopithecidae; genus Piliocolobus; species Piliocolobus tephrosceles. The sequence continues at coordinate 63,756,950 of NC_045446.1, forward strand.
TGTGAGACGGAGTCTCGCTCTGTTGCCAGGCTGGAGTGCAGTGGTGCGATCTTGGCTCACTGCAACTTCTGCCTTACGGGTTCAAGCGATTCTCCTACTCAGCCTCTCGAGTAGCTGGAACTACAGGTATGTACCACCACACCCAGCTAATTTTTGTATTTTTAGTAGAGATGGGGTTTTACCATGTTGGCCAGGATAGTCTCGTTCTCTTGACCTTGTGATACACCCGCCTCGGCCTCCCAAAATGCTGGGATTACAGGCGTGAGCCACTGCACCCAGCCAGTGGTGACTTTAATCAAATGCTTTTTCTGCATCTCTTGAGATGATTCTATGATTATTTTTAAGTTTATTCTGTTAATTTGGTAGACTATATTGATTGGTTTTCAAATGTTAAAGCAACCTTGTATTCCTAGAATAACCACAACTTGGTTGTGTAATATTATCCTATTTATAGATCTTTGGATTTGGTTTGCTGATATCTTGTTTAGAATTTTTGCATCTTTGTTTGGCCAGTTATTTTTCTTCCTTTTTTTTTTTTTTTTTTTTTTGAGATGGAGTCTCACTCTGTCGCTGGGCTGGAGTACAGTGGCAGGATCTCAACTCACTGCAAGCTCGGCCTCCTGGGTTCACGCCATTCTCCTGCCTCAGCCTCCCGAGTAGCTGGGACTACAGGTGCCCGCCACCTTGCCCGGCTAGTTTTTTGTATTTTTTAGTAGAGACGGGGTTTCACCGTGTTAGCCAGGATGGTCTCGATCTCCTGACCTCGTGATCCGCCCGCTTTGGCCTCCCAAAGTGCTGGGATTACAGGCTTGAGCCACCGCGCCCGGCCTATTTTTCTTCCTTATAATGTTCTTGTCAGGTTTTCATATCAAGGTAATGCTGAACAGATAAAATGAGTTAAGAAGTATTCCCAGTTTTTCTGTTTGCTGGAAGACTTTGTATAAAGTTATTATTATTTCTTCCTTAAATGTCAGAAAGAATTCACCATTAAAACATCTGGACCTGGAGTTTGCTTTGTGGGAAGATTTTTATAAGTAACAGGATAAATTTCTTAAAATAGGACAAGTAGGCTGTTGTTCTAGAATATGGTTTTTTCTAGAACATAGTTGTTCATAATATCCTCTCACTATAGTTTAATACATGTAGGTTCTGTAGTGATGGCCCTATTTCCATTCCGAAGGGGTAGTTTTTTGTGTCCCCTCTTTTTTTCCTTCATCATTCTTGCCAGGAGTTTATCAATTTTATTTTATTTTTATTTTTTATTTTTTTATTTTATTATTTTTTTTTTGAGACGGAGTCTCGCTCTGTCGCCGCGGCTGGAGTGCAGTGGCCAGATCTCAGCTCACTGCAAGCTCCGACTCCCGGGTTTACGCCATTCTCCTGCCTCAGCCTCCCGAGTAGCTGGGACTACAGGCGCCCGCCACCTCGCCTGGCTAGTTTTTGTATTTTTTTAGTAGAGACGGGGTTTCACCGTGTTAGCCAGGATGGTCTTGATCTCCTGACCTCGTGATCCACCCGTCTCAGCCTCCCAAAGTGCTGGGATTACAGGCTTGAGCCACCGCACCCCGCTATTTTTTATTTTTATTTATTTCTTGAGACAGAGTCTCACTCTGTTGTCCAGGAGTGCAGAGGTGCAATCTCGGCTCACTGCAACCTCCTCCTCCCAGGTTCAAAAGAGTCTCCTGCCTCAGCCACCCCAGTGTGCCACCATGCCTAGCTAATTTTTTTATTTTTAGTAGAGACGGTGTTTCTCCATGTTGGCCAGGCTGATCTCAAACTCCTGACCTCAGGTGATCTGACTACCTTGGCCTCCCAAAGTGCTGGGATTATAGGCGTGAGCCATCACACCCAGCCAAGTTTATCAATTTTAGTAGTTAGTAGTTTTTTTGTTTTTTTTTTTTTTGAGACAGAGTCTTGCGCTGTCACCCAGGCTGGAGTGCAGTGGCCGGATCTCAGCTAACTGCAAGCTCCTCCTCCCGGGTTTACGCCATTCTCCTGCCTCAGCCTCCCGAGTAGCTGGGACTACAGGCGCCCGCCACCTCGCCTGGCTAGTTTTTTTCTATTTTTTAGTAGAGGCGGGGTTTTACCGTGTTAGCCAGGATGGTCTTGATCTCCTGACCTTGTGATCCGCCCGTCTCGGCCTCCCAAAGTGCTGGGATTACAGGCTTGAGCCACCGCGCCTGGCCAGTTAGTAGTTTTATCAACCTTTTGGTTCTGTTGATTCTCTCTTTCATGTCTTGGTTTTCTATGTTATTAAAGTCCTCTGTCATTTTTACTACTTTCATCCTTCTACTTTATTTGGACTTAATTTCTGTATGTTTTCCCTAACTACTTGAGGTAGACAGTTCCATAGTTGATTTTCAAACATTTTTTTATTTCCAATATATGCATTTGAAGCCATAACTTTTACTCTAAGCATGGCTTTAGCTGCTTCTCACAAGTTTTGACATATTGTATTTTCATTATTATTTGATTCAACTAGTTTTAAATGTTCACTGGGGTTTATTTTTTGACCCATGGGTTATTTAGTAGTACACTGCTCAATTTCCAAATATTTTGGGATATTCTAGTTTTCTTTTTTTTTTTTTCCGAGACGGAGTCTTGCTCTGTCACCCAGGCTGGAGTGCAGTGGTGCGATTTCAGCTCACTGCAACCCCTGCCTCCCGAGTTCAAGTGATTCTCCTACCTCAGCCTCCTGAGTAGCTGGGACTATAGGTGCCCGCCACCACACCTGGCTAATTTTTGTATTTTTAGTAGAGACAGGGTTTCACCATGTTGGGCAGGCTGGTTTCAAACTCCTGACCTCATGATCCGCCTGCCTCGGCCTCCCAAAGTGCTGGGATTACAGGCTTGCGCCACCACGCCCGCCGATATTCTAGTTTTATTTTTGTTTTTTATTACTAGCATAATCCATCTGTGGTCATTGAGTACACACTATATTATATATTTCACATCTTCGAAATTTAGTGCTATTTACGTTGTGGTCTAGCATATCAATAAGTATTCCAAGTGCACTTGAATATATTTTCTACAGTTGTTGGTTTCAATGTTCCATATATGTCAATAATAAGGTCAAGTACGTTAACTGTGTTATTCAAATATTCTTTGTCCTTATTGATCTTTAAAATGTGCATATTCTATCAGTTACAGAAAGAGGTGTGTTAAAATCTCCCACATGTAATCATGGATATGTCTGTTTTTCTGTGAGAAATAGGTCCTGCCCTAGAACCTTGCACAGCTGAGTGTGAAGGGCTGACACATAATGAGACAGTAACTGTGAGAATACGTTTAGACACTCTGGCAGAGAACAATCCAGTAAACATTCAAAGTTTTGTTCCTACTGAACTTCTGGAAGTTCCCTGAATGCAGGTTTTGTTTTTCCCTATAAGACTATGGTGGTTGCTGGGTGCAGTGGCTCACGCCTCTAATCCCAGTACTTTGGGAGGCCAAGGTGGGCAGATCACTTGAGGTCAGGAGTTTGGGACCAGCCTGGCCAATAAGGTGAAACCCTGTCTCTACTAAAAACACAAAAATTAGCTGGGCATGGTGGCACACACCTGTCGTCCCAGCTGCTTAGGAGGCTGAGGCAGGAGAATTGTTTGCACCCAGGAGGTGGAGGCTGCAGTGAGCTGAGGTTGCGCCACTGCACTCCAGCCTGGGTGACAGAGTGACATTCCATCTCAGAAAAAAAGAAAAAATAGGACTATGGTGGTTAATTTTGTGTTAACTTGACTGAAATACAGGATGCCCAGACATTTGGCTAACCATTGTCTTGATGTATCTGTGAGGATTTCTGGACAAGATTAACATTTGAATCCGAAAACTAAGTAAAGCCCTAATGTCATTGGGCCTCATACAATCAGTTGAAGACCTGAATAGAACAAAAAGGCTAATTAAGAAGAAACTCCACCTGCCTGACTACTTGAGCTGGATGGATATCAGGTCTTTTCCTACCTCTGGAGACAGGCTGAAACTTCAGCTTTTCTTGAGTCTCAAACCTGCTGGCTTTCAGGCCATATTGGTGCTCCAGGTACTCCTGGGTCTTCAGGTTGCTGATGGCAGATTTTGGGACTTCTAAGCCTCCATAAGAGCATGAGCCAGTTCCCTTCTGTGTGTGTGTGTGTGTGTGTGTGTGTGTGTGTGTGGTGGGAGTGGTTATCAAAATGGACAGCAGAGTCAAAGCAGCAACCAGAATAGTCTGATGTGCGCAGATCTTTGGCATTGGCTAGCTGAGCATGGTGTTCCTAGAAGTGAAATAGATAGGAAGCCTACTAAATTCTCACTTGATCTGTAGAAAGCAGAAAAGTTCTAGGTTAAGTGGACAAAAGTCTAACTCAAATCATAAAAACAGAGAGCTGCAGAAGCTCAGTCAATTCCCGGGCTCAAGCCAGTTTACAAGCCCAGAACCCCTTAATGGAGGGCGAGACCAGGTCCCCTTCAGGAAGAAGCCTGGTGCACAGTCCCAAATTTATACTGTCAATCTTTTATTTTCTTTTTCCCAATACACAGTGACCCTGGTGAAAGGTGAGAAAGTGACCCTTTCACCAGGATCACTGTGTGTTGGGAAAAAGAAAATAATCAGACCTTTTGGGGACTCCCGGACACTGACCGAACTGGCACTAATTCCAGGTGGCCTAGAATGTCATGGTGGTCCATCAGTCAAAGTAGGGGCTCATGGATGTCAGGTGGAATTTTAGCTCAGGTCCATCTCACAGTGGGCCCAGTTGGTCCCCCAACCCATCCTCTGACTATTTCCCTGGTTCTGTGCCTAATTGGAATAGACTTACTCAGCAGCTGGCAGAATCCCCACACTGGTTCCCTAACCTGTAAAGTGAGGGCTATTGTGATGGGAGAGGCCAAATGGAAGCCACTAGAACTGCCTCTACCCAGGAAGATAGTAAAACAAAAGCAATACCACATTCCTGGAAGGATTGCAAAGATCAACATCTCAATCAAGAACTTGAAAGATTAAGGGGTAATGATCTTCAGGGGTGGAGGTCCCCACCAAATCCCCCTTCAACTTGCCCATTTGGCCTGTGAGGAAGCCAGATAAATCTTAGAGAATGATGGTGGATTATTGTAAACTTCACCAGGAGGTGACTCCAATTGAAACTGCTATACCAGATGCGGTTTCATTGTTTGAGTAAATTAATATATCCTATATGTGGTACCTGGTATGAAGCTGTTGATCTGGCAGATGTGTTTTTCTCTATCCCTGTGAATAAGGACCACCAGAAGTAGTTTGCTATCAGCTGGCAAAGCCAGCAATACACCTTCACTATCATACCTCAGGGGTATATCAACTCTTCAGCTTTATTTCATAATTTAATTTGCAGGAATCTTGATCATCTTTCCCTTCCACAAGGTATCACACTGGTCCAATACATTCATGACAATATCTTGATTGGATCTAGTAAGCAAGAAGTAGCAACTACTCTAGACTTATTAGTAAGACATTTGCATGTCAGAGGATGAGAAATAAATCCAACAAAAATTCAGAGGTCTTCTTTTTCAGTGAAATTTCTAGGGGCCCAATGGTGTGGGGCATGTCAAGATACTCCTTCTGAGGTTAAAGTTGTTGCATCTGACCCCTCTTACAACAAAAAGCAAGCACAATGTCTAGCGGGCCACTTTGGATTTTATAGGCAACGTATTCCTCATTTGGGTGTATTTGGCCAAATGAGGGCCATTTACCAAGAGACCTGAAACACTGCTAATTGTGAGTGGATCCCACAATGAGAGAAGGCTCTGCAACAGGCTCAAGCTGCTGTGCAAGCTGCTCTGCTGCTTGGGCCATATGATCCAGTGGAACTTGGAGTGTCAGTGGCAGATAGGGATGCAGTTTAGAGACTTTGGCAGGGCCCTATAGCTGAACCACAGTGTAAGCCCTTACGATTTTGGAGCAAAGTGCTTTCATCCTCTGTGGATAACTACTCCACTTTTGAGAAACAGCTCTTGGCCTGCTGTGGGACCTTAGTAGACACTGAACACTTAACCATGGGTCACCAAGGTATCATCCAACCTGGGCTGCCCATTATGAATTGGGTGTTATCTGGCCCCCAAACCATAAAGCTAGGCATGTGCAGCACACTCCATCATCAAGTGCAAATGGTATATATAAGATTGGCCCTGAGTAGGCCTTGAAGGCACAAATAAGTTATACAAGGAAGTGGCCCAGGCAGGAGTGTGGTGGTTCACACCTATAATCCCAGCACATTGGGAGGCCACAGCTGGCAGATTACTTGAGGCCAGTAGTTTGAGACCAGCCTGGCCAACAAAGTGAAGCCCCATCTCTACTAAAAGTACAAATATTAGCTGGGCGTGATGGCACATGCCTATAGTCCCAGCTGTTCAGGAGGCTGAGGCAGGAGAATTGCTTGAACCCAGGAGGCAGAGGCTGCAGTGAGCCAAGATCGTGCCACTGCACTCCAGTCTGGGCAATAAGAGCGAAACTCCGTCTCAAAAAAAAAATAAAGTGGGGGGGCTCAATGCCCAAGGTCCCTAGTATAGCACCTTCTCTCTCCCAGCCTTCACCTATGGCTTAATGGGGCATTACCTCCAATCAGTTGACAGAGAAAGGAAAAACTCAGATCTGCTTAAGAGTGCCAGGGTTGGTGTCCATGTTCATAACCAAACATTCTGACTGATGAAACAGAAAGACAAGGCTGGGTGCGGTGGCTCACGCCTGTAATCCCAACACTTTGGGAGACCAAGGTGGGTGTATCACCTGAGGTCAGGAGTTCGAGACCAGCCTGGCCAACATGGTGAAACCCCATCTGTATTAAAAATACAAAAAATTAGCCGAGCATGGTGGCAGATGCCTATAATCTCAGCCCCTCAACAAGAGCAAAACTCCGTCTCATAAAAAAAAGAAAAGAAAAAAAGAAAGAGAGACAGTAAGGAGAAGGGAAGAGAAAGTAACTCAGAGAAAACAAATCCACTCCGAAGCCATTCTGAGAGTGAGGTAAATGCTCATTAAGTTTTTTTGTTTTTGTGTTTTGGGGACAGAGTCTCACTCTGTCGCCCAGGCTGGAGTGCAGTGGCGCAGTCTTGATTCACTGCAACCTCCACCTCCTTACAAGCAATTCTCTCGCCTCAGCCTCCCAAGTAGATGGAATTACAGACACACACCACCATGTCTAGCTAATTTTTGAATTTTTTTTTTTTTTTTGTAGAGAGGGGGGCTTCACCATGTTGGCCAGGCTGGTCTCAAACTCCTGACCTCAAGTAATGTGCCCACCTCGGCCTCTCAAAGTGCTAGGACTACAGGCGTGAGCCACCATACCCACACCCAGCCCTTACTGAGTTTTGAGGCAACACATGGCATTTTGTGGCAACTGACTAATATAATCAGCAACGGGAAATTCAGGAAAAGAAAAGAAAGGATGTCACTGGGGAGGGCACACAGGGCTTCAGAGTATTAGTAATTCTCCGTTTTTCAAGCTGAGTGGTGAGTCCATAAGTGTTCATTACACCATTATTCTTTAAACTTCACACATCTATTATACATACACTGTTATTTTTTATTTTTTTAGAAATGAGGTCTTGCTTTATCACCCAGGCTGGAGCGCAGTGGCACAATCACAGCTCACTGCAGCTTCAAACTCCTGGGCTCATGCTGTCTTCTTGCCTCAGCCTCCCGATTATACATACTCTGTTATTTATTAATTTTTTCATAATAATAAAAAAAGAATGAGGGAGAAGGCCAGTTGCGGTGGCTCATGCCTATAATCCCAGCACTTTGGGAGGCTGAGGTGGGCAGTTCTCTTGAGGCCAGGAGTCTGAGACCAGCTGGCCAACACAGCGAAACCCTATCTCTCCTAAAAACACAAAAATTAGCTGGACATGGTGGCTTATGCCTGTAATCCCAACTACTCAGGAGGCTGAGGCAGGAAAATCACTTGAACCTGGGAGGCAGAGATTGCAGTGAGCCGAGATTGCACCACCGTACTCCAGCCTGGGCAACAGAGTGAGACTCTGTCTTAAACAAACAAACAAACAAAAAAGAATGAAGTTTGGGACCATGTGCTGACTGGAAGGTGGTTTGAGAGAGATGGGCAGATTTCAAGGGCTGGTACAGAACAAGGATGGACGGACTAGAGTACAAAGATGGATAAAACCAGTGCAAAGGGGTAAGACAGTAGTTGGATCTGGGTGGTGGAATCTGAGGGGATTTTATTTTCTTCTTCACCTTTTCCTGGGTTTCCCAAACATTCTATAATGAACATACATGACTTCCGTCATCAGAAAAAAGAACAAAACCTATTATGATGGACACTATTGGTCACTTCCCAACAGGCATTTTCTTTCTTCCCTGTTGACAGCATGAGTCATGATTGGTCTAATCCAGCCCTGGTGGTACTGTCTCCTTCCTCTGTGGTTCATTAAGTGGTGTCTTTGGGCCCCAGTTCTGACCAATGAAATGAAAGGGCAAGTCTGCTGAGGGGCAGGATTTTAAGAAAGATTTTCTTACTTGAGAAGAAAAAGAAAAAGAAAAAAACAGGAGAGACAGGGCAGGAAGCTCTTCTGATATTCCCATCTAGGTTTTGGGTGTTGTCAGGTCATGTTGTGATATTTGGATCTGCAGCAGCCATCTCGCAACCTTCAGGGAAGGTGTTGCCACAGAGAGTGGCTGAGGGGAGAGATGGCCAGGCCCTCGATGACAGGTTGAGCCACTGAGGCAATCCAAGGACTATTCTGCTAACTTCTTGTTAAGCAAGGTACAAAAACTTCAATGGCTCAAGTCACTTTTGGTTAGAAAGAGTCAGTTACAGCCAAAAATGTTCTATTTGACACTTTTTTTTTTTAACATGTGAGAAGAGATACATCTGGATGTCCTTAGAAGTCAGTTTCATCTCTGCAGACTTCTAGTTCAGCAAGTCTGAATTAGACAAATGGAAGAACTGGCTGCTGTTATCAGCCACTGGGTTCCAGGGGCTCCCCCATTCTAATAAGGTCACTCTTCTACATGGGAGCTTCTAATGTGACATAGTCACACAGCTGTTCCCTCCCCTCTGTGGATCTTATTTATAAGTTCCTTTTTCTATCATTCATGTCAGCAAAATATGTTCCTTCCCCATTTCAGCATTACGGAAAGTGGGGTAATGAGCGTTCCAGGGATTGCTTGTGCCCTACTTCTCTGCTTGCTCATTTCTCCCTATTAGATCCTATTTTATATCTGCACCACTGAGCAGAGCTAGTAGTTAGCATCCCATAACCTCTTTGCATGACAAAGTGCTATACAAAGAAGAAACCTAGAGATAGAGACAGCAGAATAGACACAAACTTGAACTGACCAATGTCAATATCTGCTGATTGCAACTGGCTCTGTCCTCTCAACCAGATATGCTCCTCAGGATGCATCCAGTGTGAGAGGCAGGGGAGGGGCAGGGTCTGTAGCTCCAGCAGTGCCATCTACTCAGGAGTCCTCCCCAGAGGTCCACTTTCTGTGGCCCTTCATCCACCATGGTTCATCTTAATAAATCAGCAGTCCCTCCCACCTCCCCAAAGAAGGAGCTTTTAAAAACATGATTCAGGCTAGGCATGGTGGCTCACACCTCTAATCCCAGCACTTTGGGAGGCTGAGGAGAAAGATCACTTGAGCCCAGGAGTTCAAGATTGCAGTGAGCTGTGATTGCACCACTGTCCTCCAGCCTGGGTGACAGAGTAAGATCCTGAAAAAAAAAAAAAAAAGAAAAAAGAAAGGAAATAAAGAAAGGAAGAAAGGAATAAAGAAAGAAGGAAGGAAGGAAGGAAGGAAGGAAAGAAAGAAAGAAAGAAAGAAAGAAAGAAAGAAAGAAAGAAAGAAAGAAAGAAAGAAAGAAAGAAGGAAAGAAAGAAAGAAGGAAAGAAAGAAAGAGAAAGAAAGAGAGGGAGGGAAGAGAGGAGAGGAGACAACGTGAGTCACATTATGTCAAACTCTCCAAGGCTTTCCATTGCAGTCGATATGTGTTTGCTCCTGTCTTCCTCTCTGTGCTTCCTCACACTGGTGGGTCACAGCCTGTGACCTCCAGGGTACCCGTGGCCACGTCCCCTCCTTTTTGTTTTTTGTTTTTGTTTTTAGATGGAGTCTCACTCTGTTGCCAGGCAGGAGTGCAGTGGCGCGATCTCGGCTCACTGCAACCTCCACCTCCCGAGTTCAAGCAATTCCCCTGTCTCAGCCTCCCGAGTAGAATAGCTGGGACTACAGGCATGTACCACTATGCCCGGCTAATTTTTTTTTTTTTTTAGTAGAGACAGGGTTTCACCATGATGGCCTGAATGATCTCGATCTCCTGACCTTATGATCTGCCCACCTTGGCCTCCCAAAGCGCTGGGATTACAGGTGTGAGCCATCGCGCCCAACCTTGTCCCCTAGTTTTTATTGAAAACCCACATATGACACCTTCTCCAACAGGACCTGAGAGGAAGGAGAGGCTCTGAAGGATCTAGACTTCAAGACTTCAGCCATATGGGCAGGCCTAAGGTCCTCCCAAACAATCTGTAATAGCTGGTTGTTGGAGGGAACCTTCAGCTGCTCCTCCCCACTCCCCATCCAAACCCATCTCCTCTCCATGAAGGACAGGCTGCTGGTGGAAATCATCTACCAGGCACAGGGGTGACTTTATAAGTTCTAGCCAGGCTAAGGACTGTCAGATTACTTTGGTCTGAAGAGTTGCTCTAAAATGCCCGCCCAGGGTCGGGTGCTGTAATCCCAGCACTTTGGGAGGCCGAGGCAGGTGGATCTTGAGGTTAGGAGTTTGAGACCAGCCTGGCCAACATAGTGAAACTCTGTCTCTACTAAAAATACAAAAATTAGCCGGGAGTGGTGGCAGACGCCTATAGTCCCAGTTGCTTGGGGGGCTGAGGCAGGAGAATCGCTTGTACCTGGGAGGCGGAGGTTGCAGTGAGCTGAGACCTTGCCATTGCACTCCAGCCTGGGCGACACAGCGAGACTCCATCTCAAAAAAATAATAACATAACATAACATAAACATAACATAACATAACATAACATAACATAACATAACATAACATAA
>NC_045446.1:63767976-63792350 GCF_002776525.5 Piliocolobus tephrosceles
CATAACATAACATAACATAACATAACATAACATAACATAACATAACACAACAACAACATTCCAGTCCAGAAGGAGCCCAGTTTATCCAGTTCTTCACCTTGGCTAACGCATTGTAAAGTCCTACCTGCTGGGGGGCGGGGTCTGACTTGGGTGCAGCAACCAAATATGGCCACAAGGGGGAAGTAATGCCTTTCGTCTGCGGCAGGGGTTTGGCTTCAACCAGGAATAGCTTGATATTTTTATCCTGTTAAAGCAGAAGAGCCAGATGGAGATTTCGGGGTGCCCTGGTAAAGACAAATAACTTGATGTGCCATTAAAATGACATTCTTGGCCAGGCGTAGTGGCTCACGTCTGTCATCCCAGTACTTTGGGAGGCCGAAGTAGGGGGATAGCTTGAGTTCTGGAGTTTTAACCTGGGCAATAGTGAGACAAAAAAAATTTAAAAATTAACTGGGCTCGTGGCGTGCGCCGGCCGTCCCAGATACTCGGGAAGCTGAGGCGGGAGGATTCCTTGAGCCCAGGAGTTCCAGGCTGCAGTGAGCCGTGATCGCGCCACTGCACTCCAGCCTGGGTAACAGAGTGAGTCCCCGTCTCAAAAAAATAAATAAGTAAAATAATATAACATTCCTTAAATACTCGTTCAACTGTATTTAGTGGGGACGAAATGAATAATTTTCTGTTAATACAACAGTATATTTAAATAAAAAAACCTGCAAATACGTTTACTGTATGTAAATATATATAGTGGGGTTAGCGGTGGGTTCCAGGACCCCAATGGATACCAAAATCTACAGATGCTCAAATCCCTTATATAAAATGGCATTGGCCGGGCACGGTGGCTCATGCATGTAATCCTGGCACTTTGGGAGACTGATCACCTGATATCAGGAGTTCGAGACCAGCCTGGCCAACATGGCAAAACCCCGTTTCTATTAAAAGTACAAAAATTAGCTGAGAGTGGTGGAGGCATATCCCTATAATCCCAGCTACTGGGGAGGCTGAGGCAGGAGAATCACTTGAATCCGGGAGCAGAGGTTGCAGTGAGCCAGGTGATGCCACTGCACTACAGTCTGGGCAGCAGAATGAGACTCCATCTCAAAAAAAAAAAAACTATGGTAATGATGGATCACTTAAAAATTACACTCTTTATGTTCAAAATGTTATGCCCAGACCGTTTATTCCCCAAAGAAGACCACCAGAGTCCAGAGTCAAAGCCAAGTGGCAAGGATCTTTACTGTAAGTTCGAACTTGGTCCCTCCATTCCACAGCATACAAGAGGGCCCTGAACGATGCATGTGCTCGCTTTTTATAGCCCGATGTAAACAGGATATGTAAGGTTACAGAGGAACAAGGGAATTCTTTTGGTTAACATTTTAAGTTATACATTTAGCAGTTTTCTATTGGTTCCCGCACTTTCAGTAAAACCACTCCACAAACGGTTGTGACCTTATCAGGGACTCTCCAGGTGGTGTTTGTACTGGGCCCAGGACTGAGATATATGTTTGTACTGGGCCCAGGAAGTTCAGACAAAAGACAAATGGAGGAATGTGTTTTGTACTGGGCCCAGGACTGAGATATATGTTTGATCTCTTTCAAAAATAGAGATGTATTTTATGCATTGAATGTAGTATACATTTTTTGAGGAGAATAAATTGTTAATACATTCACAAGTTTTAAAATTCAAATGATACAAAAGGGTGAATTAAAATCTCTCTCCTGGTTAGGCACAGTGACTCATGCCTATAATCTCAGCACTTTGGGAGGCGAGGCTAAGGTGGGAGAATCACTAGAGCTCAGGAGTTTGAGACCACGCTAGACAACATAGCAAGACCTCATTTCTACTAAAATAAACAAAATTAGCCAGGCATGGTGGACACACCTGTAGTCCCAGCTACTCAGGAGACTGAGGTGGCAGGATCGCTTGAGCCTGGGATATCGTGGCTGCAGTGAGCTATGATCCCACCACTCCACTCCAGGCTAGGTGACAGAGGGAGATCCCGTCTTAGAAAAAAAAAACTTCTCCTTCCCATTCATATTCTCCAACCATTGAAATCTTTCAGTTCCCTCCCATAATAGGTATCTATTACTGTGTATTCCACCGATCCAAAACATAAAAACATAGTGGCCTAAAACAACAACCTTTAAAAAAAAAATTTTTTTTTTTTGAGATGGAGTCTCACTCTGTCGCCCAGGCTGGAGTGCAGTGGCGTGATCTTGGCTCACTGCAACCTCTGCCTCCCGGGTTCAATCAATTCTCCTGCCTCAGGCTCCCAAGTAGGTGGGATTACAGGCATCCACCACGACGCCCAGCTAATTTTTTATATATTTAGTAGAGGTGGGGTTTCACCATGTTGGACAGGCTGGTCTCAAACTCCTGACCTCAATGATATTCCTGCCTTGGCCTCCCAAAGTGCGGGGATTACAGGTGTGAGCCACCACGCCCAGGTAAAAAAAATTTTTTTAATAACCTTTTTTTTTTTTGCTCAGGATTCTGTGGGTCAGTAATTTGGGCTGGGCTCAGCAGAGCAGTGCTTCTGCTGGTCTCGCCTGGAATGAATCATGCTGCTTCAGTCCTCTGATAAACTGGTGGGGATACAACTACAATGGCCTCACTCACTAGTGTGACTGTTCACACTGTTCACACTGGCTGGCTGCTGGGCCCCTCTCCCTGAGGTCTCATCCTAAAGAGGGTAGCCTGGACTTCTGTATGTGGCAGTCTCAAGGCAGCAAGAGAAAAAAGGTGGAAGTTGCAGGGCCTCTTCAGACCTAGGCCCAGAACTCTGACGTCACTTCACTTGCATTCTATTGGTCAAAGTAAGTCACCTGGTCAGCCAAATTTGAGGATAAGGAATAATATAGACTCCACTCCTGAAGAGAAAAGCAGCAAAGTCACATTACAAAGCTCTGTGCATACAGGGAATGCAAGGAATTTTGTGTCTATCTTTTGCAATCTGCTATGCCTCCCATGGAGTTTCTTAGGTGTCCTTCTATAAATATTTTGTATATATTTAAATATTCACAGACAAATGACTCCACTTCAAGCCAGAAACCTGAGTGTCTTTCCTAAATTCTCCTTTTCCCTCAAGATCTACACCCAATCCATCAGCAAGTTACCAAAATCTCCAAAATGCATGCAAAATCCATCCACCACCCCCCTTCCAAGTCATATCCATCTCCTGCCTGCCTCCTAACTAGTCTCCCTGCTTCCACTGTGGTTGCACTTAAAGCCATTCTCACCCAGCAAGTAGCGGGAGCTTAAAAACAGAAATCACATCATGTTATTTCTTTGCTGAAAACCCTCCAAGGCCTTCCACACATTCAATATGTGTTTGCTCATGTTTTCCTCTCTGAACAATCTCATTCCGCTCTCCTGCTTTTTTTTTTTGAGATGGGATCTCACTCTGTTGCCAGGCTGGAATACAGTGGTGTGATCTCAGGTCACTGCAACCTCCGCCTCCTGGGTTCAAGCGATTCTCCTGCCTCTCAGCCTCCCCCGTAGCTGGAACTACAGGCACACGCCACCAGACCCAGCTAATTTTTGTTTTTTGATAGAGAAGGGGTTTCACCATGTTGGCCAGGATGGTCTTGATCTCTTGACCTTGTTGTGTTCAGCCCACCTCGGCCTTCCAATGTAGGGATTCAGTCAGGATGGTGGGAAAAATTGTAAAATAAACACAAACCTTGGAAGGCCAGAAGGTTTTTGCGAAAACCTCAGGATAGAGTTATGGCTGAAGGCAGCCTAATCCTCTTTGAGCTATAACAAGGGTAATTAACAAAGGAATGTAGAGGAGTCTACCTAAATAGCTTGTTTACTCACGTGGTCCTAAGACTAACCTTTGACCATCCATGGGTCCATGATTGCTCTCTACTCTGGGGATCAGCAACGGTAATTACCTTCTAGTGGTGTTTATGTGAGACTTTTGTCATTTAATGTGTGCTGAATAAATGCTGGGAGGGCCAGTGAGTAGGGGCTGCAGTTGCAACTCTTTACAGCACTCTCCTGGGAGCCTGTAAGCGGCCCAGACTCTCAGCTCGACTGACAAGCATAATATCTGTGTCAGGGTATGTTATTCAGCCATCACTGGGTTAGGGTCTGCAGGACGGACCCCCACATCCCAAAGTGCTGGGATTATAGGCGTGAGCCACTGCGCCCGGACACTCTCCCCTTTTTTATTCCCAAAGGTACAGCCTCTTTGTTCTCATTTGAGAGCAGGCTCTTCTCTGCCCCAGGGCCTTTGGAACAGCTGTTTCTTCAGACTAGGCTTCTCTCCCTCTTGGGGTTTCACTCCTTTTTTTCCCCCTTTGTGCAATTGCTTAGATATTATTCCTCAAGAAAGGCTTCCCTGACCATAATTTCCCCTGCCCACTGTACCATCATTTCTATTACAACATGCTGTTTATTTCCTTTGGTATTCATCATATTATCTTGCTCAGGTACTGGTTGTCTTCTATTTTTCCTCTCTCCTCTTTTCAGAACTTAAGGACTTTGTCTTTTCACTGATGGATACTCTGTACCTAGTATAATGTCTGGTATACAATAGGAGTTCAATAAATACATGGGGATGGAATGAAGGCTAAAGAGGACATGAACGGCTGGGCATGGTGGCTCATGCCTGTAATCCCAGCACTTTCAGAGGCCAAGGTGGGTGGATCACCTGAGGTCAGGAGTTCAAGACCAGCCTGGACAACATGGTGAAACTCTGTCTTTACTAATAAGACAAAACTTAGCTGGGCGTGGTGGCATGCACTTGTAGCCCCAGCTACTCAGGAGGCTGAGGCATGAGAATCGCTTGAACCTGGGAGGCGGAGGTTGCAGTGAGCCGAGATTGTGCCATTGTACTCCAGCCTGAGTGACAGAGAGAGACTGTAAAAAAAAAAAAAAAAAAAAAAAAGGAGGACACGAACAGTAACATTACCTTGTGGTATTATAAAGGGAAGCCCTTGACTATGGGAACCTGGAGGAAGCTCATAGCACAGGCAGAGAACCCTGGGTATTCTGGCAGGACTTCCTGGGGCTGTGGTGTTTGAGCTGTGTTCTATGTTCAAAGAGATGCATCTGATACGTTGGGCTGCAGGCTGTTGGGATGCCAGGCAGCCGCCAGAAAACAGGGTCACTTTAATAAATGGAGCAGATATCATAATGCTTATGAGCACCAACCCTAGAAAAAGATATTTTAGGCCAGGTACAGTGGCTCACATCTGTAATCCCAGTGCTTTGGGAGGCTCAGGAAGGAGGATCACTTGAACCCAGGAGGTCAAAACTACAGAGAGCTGTGATCGTGCCACTACACTCCAGCCTGGGGGACAGAGCAAGACCCTGTCTCTAAAAATAAAAGGCGGGGGGCATTTTAATGTGGAATCCACTGACTCGTGTAATTATGAGGTCTGGGAACTTGGATGGAGAAAGAATTACATTTAATATTCTCTAACATTTGTCAACTTAAAAAGAAACTGAGGCAAAATGAGTAGAGAAATAGGCCAAGCTTGGAACTCGGGAGCATAGATTAAAGTTGCCGTGAATACACACTCCAATTAGCAGCGTTACAAGTGGATTTTTTAAGGCAAAAAAGGGCATTTTTTTGTGTGCAGATGCAAAGTTGTTTGTCAGGAATTCTCACTGGATTATAGAAAGAACATTGATTAGTAATTGACTATACATTGTTAAGCTATAGAGTGTGGGTTACAAGGTCCGGTGTGGCATTATTAGGTTAACTTCTAGCTACTTGTGGCAATAGCAAGCGGTTCTAAGAGATGAATACATAGCTCAAGGGAAAAGTAGGATGAGATTGCTGTCTCTTTCTTTTTTTAATTTTTGTGGGTACATGGTATGCTGTCTTTTTTTTTTTTTTCCTGAAATGGAGTCTTGCTCTGTTGCCCGGACTGGAGTGCAGTGGTGCGATCTCAGCTCACTGCAACCTCCACCTCCTGGGTTCAAGCAATTCTCCGGCCTCAGCCTCCCGAGTAGCTGGGATTACAGGTGAGCGCCACCATGAGCAGCTAAGTTTTGTATTTTTAGTGGAGACGGAGTTTCACCATGTTGTCCAGGCTGGTCTCGAACTCCTGACCTCAAGTGATCAGCCTGCCTCGGCCTCCCAAAGTGCTGGGATTATAGGCGTGAGCCACTGCGCCAGGCCTGCTGTCTCATTTTAATGTCTCTCTGGATCTCATTATTTATTTATTTATTTTTATTTTATTTTATTTTTGAGACAGAGTCTCACTCTGTTGTTGCCCAGGCTGGAGTGCCCGATCTTGGCTCTGCAAGCTCCGCCTCCCGGGTTTACACCATTCTCCTGCCTCAGCCTCCCGAGTAGCTGGGACTACAGGCGTCAGCCACCACGCTTGGCTAATTTTTTCACTGTGTTAGCGAGGATGGTCTCAATCTCCTGACCTTGTGATCTGCCCGCCTCGACCTCCCAAAGTGCTGGGATTACAGGCGTAAGCCTCCGCACCCAGCCTGGATCTGATAATTTAAAAGGACTCACATTCCTCAGATAAAAGTTATTTTCTTTTCTCACCTATAATGAAGAGCAGCATTTCCTTCAATTACAAATGTAGACAACCAACTGCAGTGGTATCAGTAGTAACTGTGACTATGTCACTAACAGAAGTCACAGCTATTTTCACACTACATTACAGTTGTCCCAGATATCTTTAAATATCCTTCATACTCATTATTCCTTCAAAATTAGGATTTATTAGACGTGCTGCTAGGCCTGGTTGTTGAATGTCTGAAGAAAGAAGCACATCTGTTACTATATCTTAAGTATGCTTTTAAAAATATCTTGATAATTAAATTTCAGTCATATTAGTTTTCTTTTGTTGAAGTCAAAATAAAAATGTCGAGACAGACCGGGCTTGGTAGTTTACGCCTGTAATCCGAATACTTTGGGAGGTGACCAGAGGATTGCTTGAGCCTAGGAGTTTGAGACCAGCCTGGGCAACATAGGGAGATCTTATCTCTACAAAATAATAATAGTAATAATAATAATAATTAATAAATAAGTAGAGACAAATCTCTAAATTTAAAATTTTATTTGAGAAAAAAGAATTGCAATTTGGGGCATGCATGCAGACTGGGTGCTCTTTAGTATGACCGAAGAGCAAAGAGAAGGTTGGAGGTTTTATAAAACAAGAAAAATGTTACATATTGCTCTCTGAGAAAGTTCCTTGGCACTAAGAAGGTTCTGGGGAGTTGGCAAGTTCTGATTGGTAAGCGATGGCGGTTGGCAAAATGAGTCCTAGTGTTTCAGGAAGTTATCTCAGCAGTTATAGATCAAACTGGTCTCAGGTTATATACAGCAGGCAGTTTCAGCAGCAGCCAGGCTTGCAGGGAATTATACTCTAGGGCAATGTAATGTGTCCTGAGTGTTTTCTCCCCCTGGCTTCTTGACTCTGTTTTAGTTGGGTATGATGAGAATGACCCAGTTTGCATGATCAACTTTCAAACCTTTAAATCTTATGTGTTTTTGATACTTAAAGACATGCTTCTGGCTCAGGCATGGTGGCTGACTCTCATAATCCCAGCACTTTGGCAGGCCAAAGTAGGAGGATCCCTTGGGCTCCAGAGTCTGAGACCAGCCTGGGCAACATAGTGAGACCCATGTCTCTACTGAAAAAAAAAAAAAAAAAATTAACCAGGCATGGTGGTGCATGCCTGTAGTCCCAGCTACCCAGGAGGCTGAGGCAGGAGGATCACTTGAGCCTGGGAGATCAAGGCCACAGTGAAGCTATGATAGTGCCACTGCCATTGCACTCCAGTCTGGGTGATAGACTGAGACCCTGTCTCAAAAATAAAACAAAACAAAGCATTATTCTGAAGAGGGGTCCATTGATAGACTCTTGGGTTGCTCCCACCTACTGGCTATTGTGAATAATGGTGCTATGAACACGGGTGTACAAATATCTGTTCAAGTCCCTGCTTTCAACTCACGTGTGTGTACATCCCCAGAAGTGGATTGCTGGATCACACAGTCAATTGATTCATCTCTGTTTTATAGCAAGGGTTTTAGCATATCTCTCTTGGTCACCAGACCTAGAATTGTCCAAGAACTCTGGAGGTGTATTTCACTCGAAGAGGATAGTCCTGCCCCCAAATTCCACCCAGTGCAAGGATCCCTGGACCATGGCTGATTCACAGCCCTAAACAGACCACAGGGGCTCTTCCAACTCAGGCCCTCCTGCTGAGTGCTGCCTCCAGCCAGATGAGCAGGCTGGGTTCTCTGAGTTCCTTTCTCCTGTTCAGTCATTGCATGTATTCTCAAAACATAGAAATTCATTCTCTCTGGAGGGAGGAGAGGGAGGCGTGGAGCTCCAGCTCCAGCCATGAGCTGAGCAGAAGGAAGGCATATGTTTCCAGTATTCCTTATAGCAAGAGACTTTGAGGCCCTTCACGTCTTTTCCTGCAGGTTCGGCTAATATCAGATCAGCCAAGAAGGTTATAGCAATATGACCTTAATACTTCTGGGAGGTTCATTGTCTGGAATGTAAAGTTTTCTACTTCCTTCCCAGGGACCAGATCAATGGGCAAGAGGAGAGGTCTTCTAAAGACACCAGAGGCCTGTATCACCACCCTTCTCCCAGAACGCTGGTATCAATTTATGCTATATTTACATAACCAAAGTAGCCATTCAAGTAACTACTTCTCAGTAAAGTTCTGCTCCCTGGAGCCTTACTGTCTCTGCTCAAATGTGTAGGCTATTGTTTAAGTCCTCCCAGCAGCCCTTCCTCCCCTCCTACCCTTTTGTAGGAAAACAGAACCTGCCCATTGGCTAGAAGATAAGCACATGACAGACTGTGCACGGTTGCTCATGCCTATAATCCCAGCACTTTGGGAGACCAAGGTGGGTGGATCACTTGAGGTCAGGAGTTTGAGACCAGCCTGGCCAATATGGTGAAACCTCATCTCTACTAAAAATACAAAAATTAGCAGAGCGTGTTGGCACACACTTGTCATCCCACCTACTCAGAAGGCTGAGGCAGGAGAATTGCTTGAACCCAGGAGGCAGAGGTTGCAGTGAGCTAGGATTGCGCTATTGTACTCCAGCCAGGGTGACAGAGCAAGACTCCACCTCAAAAACAACAACAACAAACAAACAGAAGAAAAGCCCATGACAGAAGCTGGGCCAATCAGTATCCTTCTCTGGGATTTTTTTCTCCTAGGGCTGGTAGGTAGAAGAGAATGAAGCAGACACAGGAAGACCAGGGGCAGAGAGACAGAACATACTTTTTGCTTAAGCAAGACCCAACTTCCTGTGTGTACAACCAAAAGCCCTGCCTGATACAGGCTGTTTCTTAGAGTTCCTCCTGATCAGGCATGTTTATCTATAAAGAGTTGGGATTTATGCCATGTTATGACTAGATGACTAGAGTTCATGTCTAAACTATTCATACCCCTACTTTTAAAGCATAAAACTAAAAACATAATCTCAAACATGCTTGCTGTTATCACCAGTCATTGAATGTGGAATGGGTTGCTTGGGTGGCACGTGGAGTTTTTTGCACTGTGTAAAAGGGCCATTCTTTGGGCACGGTGGCTCATGCCTGTAATCCCAGCATTTTGGGAGGCCAAGGCAGGAGGACTGCTTAAGCCTAGGAGTTTGAGACCAACCTGGCCAAAGTAGTAAAACTTCATCTCTACAAAGAAAAAAAAAAAAAAGTTTAAATAAAACATTAGCTAGGCATGGTGGCACATGCTTATATTCCCAGCTACTTGGGAGGCAGAGGTGGGAGGATCGCTTGAGTCTGGGAGGTGAAGGCTGCAGTGAGCCATAATTGTACCACTGCACTCCAACCTGGGTGACAGAGTAGGACCTTGTCTCAGAAAAAAAAAAGTAAAATAAAATAAAATAAAAGGGCCATGGCTTAATAGATTGCAAGCAACTGCCTTGCACAGTCCAATCTTGGGGATAATCTGTCTGAAGGCACCAGGGCCATGAGTCCCTCCAACCCATGCAACCTATTTAACCAGTGTATGAGCAAATGTCAATGGCAGACCCAAATGCAGGGATGAGCTGGGAAATCCAACAAAGTTGACATATCTAGGACATAGAAGGAAGCTGGTGCAGCCAGGATACCCAGAAGTGAGATCAGCAACAGAGGGAGAGGTGGGGCCTTTGGATCCCTTCAAAAGGGCCTCCCCAAGGAGACATAGCTGTGGATGATGAGTCTGAGTGGGTAGGGGTCCGAGCACCCCCCACCCCAAACCCTCAGCTGCTGCTCCTCCCTTTACAACTGCAACCCCAGTACTAACCCCATGCCTGGTACATGGAAGCATTTGGTTACATTAATGAGTAAGTCAACAGTCCTCACTTAATTCCTAGATGGACAACATTGCTGAGAAGCAGCACACAAGCCATCCGTGAAGAATGTTCTCTTCTTGGGCAATTCACAGGCACCCAAGTTCACTTCCTGCTGGGGCAGGTTTGAGAGCCCAAGGAGTGTTTTGAGGGTTAAGCAGTCACAGGCTCTTGCAGACAGTTTGGGGTTTCACTGATAGCACTATTCCTTCAAAAATGTCATAGGCGTTTAATCCCTTTTGTTCTGGTCAGTTCCAATATGAGTAACTGTAGGCAAAAATCTTATCTAGACGTGGCTTCCAAGCCTGAAAACTCTGATCTTTTACTTACCAGCTGTTCCCCAAACTTAAGGATGGTTTTCTTCAAGCCATCTGAAACAACTGGCTTGAGTGGGAAAGCACCATCTTTAATTCCTTCTTTGCCAACAGGCTCACAGCTTTTCTAAAGAGGGCACCAGTCTTAATTCCTGTTAAGGCTACCACTTTGCAGTTACCGCTTATAACTGCTTCAGTGCGGAAGCAATGGCTTTTTCAAGTCTGCAGAACTCAAAATTACAGGATTCTCAATCAACCCAGATTATAGGTTATAGCAAAGAGTTCCTCCCTTAGCAAAGCTGTGCAAAGAAGCCAACTCTAGCTTGATTTTCTCTCTCATGGGACTTGCTAAAAGTAGCAAGAAGAAGCCAGACAACAGGAACATTCTGAATTTCTGTATCTTTTTCTTCTTTTTCTTTTTTTTTTGAGACGGAGTCTTACTCTTGTTGCCCGGGTTGGAGTGTAGTGGCGCAATCTTGGCTCATTGCAACCTCTGCCTCCCAGGTTCAAGCAATTCCTCAGCCTCTGGAGTAGCTGGGATTACAGGTACGTGCCACCACACTCGGCTAACTTTTGTATTTTTAGTAGAGACAGGGTCTCACCATGTTGGTCAGGCTGGTCTCGAACTCCTGACCTCAGGTGATCCACCCGCCTTGGCCTCCCAAAGTGCTGGGATTACAGGTGTGAGCCACTGTGCCCAGCCCTGAATTTCCTTATCATTTCTACATGGCTCCATTGCATTGCTATAACCTCAATCAGTCCATGATCTGCCTTCCAAGGTGAGGTAGCTATTGTCTGAAGATTGTCTCCAGAGAACCATGTCACCAATATTCACAGCCTTGTGTAGTATCCTCCCTTTACATCTGGGCTGGGCCTGTGACTCACTCTAACCAATAGAATGTGGCAGAGTGACACTTGTCAGTTCTAGGCCTAAGCCTTAAGAAGGTCTTCCACTTTTGCATTCTTGTGATCCAGCCGCCATGTTATGATGCCCAGGCTAAGCCACATGGAAGGAAAGGTCACAGCTTTTGGCTATCCTGGTGCCACACACGTGAATGAGGCCAACTTTCATATTCATCCCCAGCTCCAATCTGACTGTAACCTCATGAAATACCCCTGTGAGATGCAGAAGAACCACCCAGCTATCACGGTCAACCCACAGAATGGTGAGAGGTAATAAAACGCTTGTTGTTCTAACCTATTAAGTTTGGAGGTGGTTTGCCACACAGTAATAGCTAACTGAAACACATGGTTTTGATCAAATATTTGACTACTGCATAACAAGGATCACAAGCTTCCCAGTTAGCAATGTCTGAGTCCTTGCCATCTGCCACCTACCTGCATTCATTAATTAAGCATTTAGGTTCTGTCACTTGTAGTAGTCTTTTTCCAGGTACCAAATTTAATATCAATTAGAATCAGGTTTGCCTGTGATTGACAGAAAAAATAAAGTAATAGTGGCTTAAACTAAATAAATAAACGTTTATTTCTCTCTCTCATTAATGAAGTCCAGAGATAAGTCCTGGGTCCCTTCCACAGTTTCAGGGACCCAGGCTCCATCTATCTTGTTGTTCTTCCACCATCAACATATAGCTTTTTTCTCCTAGTCCAAGATGGCTGCTCCAGTTCCAGCCAAAATGGCTGCTTTCCAACCAATAGAAGGTGAAAGGGACAAAGAAAGATGTCTCTCTCCCTCTAAGGACATTTTCTGAAGTTGCACAGGACACTTCTACCAGTATTTCATTTGCCAGAATTTACTCACATAGCCACACTAAGTTCAAAGATAGGCTAGGAGATGTGGTCTTTATTCCAAGTGGCTATGTACCCAGATGTAGATCTAGGGTTCTAAGGAAGAATGAATACTGAGGGTAGACTGGCAGTCTCTGCTGCCAATTGCTCTGATTACAGTGGTTTTCCGGTCAATCCTGATTTCTGGAGAACAGGTTTCCTCCTCTGTTCTTATTTTTCATACTTTTGACAATTCTTTAAAAAAAAGAAATTTATTAATATTCTAGCTGGAACTACATGAAATTTATATAGTAATTTTAAAGAGCTTTTATGTATTTACATCTTTTCATACAAAAACATGATGTGTCTTTTCATTCATTCAAATCTTTATATCTTTTAATTTGTGGTTTTCTTTTTATGGGTTCAATACGCTTCTAAAGAAAATGTATTCTGAAGTATTTCATAGTTTGGATTGCTATCATAAGTATAATCCCCACAGCCATTTTGTTTCCAGGTATTCATTTTAAGAGTAAAAAAAGAGATTGACACTTTTGCTTCCAAGTTTGATAGAGCAGCCTTTGGCATTGAGTGCTCCTGCTGAGAACGACAAGAAAAGTCAGATAAAATAGCCCCTCACAAGAACCCCACTTCTTGTCCCAAACCAAATATATAAAGGCAATGAAAATCTGCTCAACCAACCAGGCCTAGGGGGCCAGCGTTCCAGAGAAGGGAATGGAGGGAAGGGGAGCTAACAGTCTGCGGCTGTTTTTTATTCCTCATTGTAAAGTTTTCTTTAAAGAAACAAAAATAAAAACAGGTTTTGTGCTTTTTTTTTTTTTTTGAGACAGAATTTCACTCTTGTTGCCCAGGCTGGAGTGCAATGGCGCGATCTTGGCTAACTGCAACCTCCACCTCCCAGGTTCAAGCAATTCTCCTGCCTCAGCCTCCCAAGTAGCTGGGATTACAGGTGCCTGCCACCACGCCCAGTAATTTTTTTTTTTTTTAAGACGATGTCTCACTCTGTCACCCAGGCTGGAGTACAATGGCACAATCTCAGCTCACTGCAACCTCCATCTCCTGGGTTCAAGCAATTCTCCTGCTTCAGCCTCCTGAGTAGTTGGGACTACAAGTGCATGCCACCATGCCCCAGCTAAATTTTTGTAGTTTTAGTAGAGATGGGGTTTCACTGTTTTAGCCAGGATGGTCTCGATCTTCTGACCTTGTGATCCAACTGCCTCAGCCTCCCAAAGTGCTGGGATTACAGGCATGAACCACCATGCCCAGCCCTACTTTTTGTATTTTTCATAGAGATGGGGTTTCACCATGTTGATCAGGCTGGTCTTGAACTCCTGACCTCAGGTGATCCACCCACCTCAGCCACTCAAAGTGCTGGGATTACAACCGTGAATCACTGTGCCTGGCCAGTTTTTTGCTTTTTATATTTATCTTATATGCAGTCACTTTGCCCAATTCTCTTATTAATTCTAGAAGTTTTTACTAGAATCTCTTGTTTACTAGACATATTATTTCTGGCAGTAAAAAGAGTTTTCTTTCTTTTTTTTTTTAAGTTTATAGCAGCTATTTTGTTTTCTTATCTTAATGTTCTAGCTCAACTTGGGTAAAATAACCAAACATTTGTCTAATAGAAGGAGTTACTGATGCCTTGGATAATGGAATAAAGAAGTTCACTAAAAGGTAGTGAAGCCCTTACCTGGAGTGCTGGGCTCTGTGTCATCCTCATAATCCTCCCAACACTCACATGAGGAGGGCAATGCTGTCTCCACCTACAGAGGAGGAAAGGAGACTTAAAAATGTTCCGCAATTTGTTCAAAGTCTCATAGTGGAGGTGGCAAGAGTGGGTGTGGGGGGTGGGGCAAGAGGGAGAGAGGAACCCAGGCCAAAGTTGCCACCACCTTGTCTTCCCTCCACCATCCTACACTGAGTTCTGAAAGGAGTTTTAAGTTTTCCTAAAATAATTATCTGTCAAGTCAACAAAGTATTATATGTGAATCTTCACAGATGACAAATGATGGCTTCATTCACTCCCTCATTCACTTTTTTTTTTTTCCTGAGACGGAGTCTCACTCTGTTGCCCAGGCTGGAGTGCAGTGGCGGGGTCTTGGCTCACTGCAACCTCCACCACGAATCTGTACGGCGGACAAATCTAGGAGATGCTGCAGCAGAGTTCTTTTTTTTTTTTTTTTTCTAATGAGACAGTCTCACTCTGTTGTCCAGGCTGGAGTGCAATGGCATGATCGCGGCTCACTGCAACCTCTGCCTCCCAGGCTCAAGCGATTCTCTTGCCTCAGCCTCCTGAGTAGCTGGGATTATAGGCATGCACCACCACAGCCAGCTAATTTTTGTATTTTTAGTAGAGACAAGGTTTCACCATGTTGGCCAGGCTGGTCTCGAACTCCTGACCTCAAGTGATCCACCCTCCTCGGCCTCCCAAAGTGCTAGGATTACAGGCATGAGCCACCACGCCTGGCCCACTGCAACAAAATTCTGTGGAGAAGTATCTGACAATGTAAGACTAAGATTTACTCTCCTGGGGAATCAATGGGAGAGAGTTAATGTGTGTTGTGATACTACATGTGTTAACAGTAATCTTGGTTTGGGGCAGAATTTTTCCATTTGTTTGTTTGTTTTGAGACAAGATCTCTTTTGCTCAGGTTGGAGTACAGTGGCGCTCTCATAGCTCACTGCTCCCTTGAACTTCTGGGCTCAAGCAATCCTCCTGCCTTAGCCTTCCCAGTAGCTAGGACTATAGGTGCATGCCACCATGCCTGGCCTAAAGATAAAAGATGTGACAGCTTCCCTTGGAGAAGAGAACATGGGTAATAACTTAGAATCTGCAGGTGAAGATAGTATTTATGACCAGACAAGAGGAGCCGGGAGGAAATTGATGCTGAAAAGTCAAGTGTACATTTAAACATCCCAGATGGGAGAAAAATCAATTCTACATCAACATTGCTAAAGAAGAAAACAGAAAAGCCGAGACAGATCAGGTAAAAAATCTTCAGGCTGAGCAAACGTCGATTGAAAGTGCAGATCAAAATCTTCTGCAGAGAAGAAATGAAGTGACTGAACTTCATCATGACAAAGCAGTGCAGTCTCTTGATAAATGATCTGTCTGGGAAGGTCATTATTGGAGCAAGAGGAGGAAAGTTCTCAAGCAAATGCCAAGATGAGCATGTTATAAAGAGCTGACAACCTTCAGAAAGCAAGTCAAAGACCTTGTAGCAAAGCGCAACAGGATCATTTGTTCTTCTCAAAACCAAGTTATTTCCCTTGAACTAAAAGCTCATGATCATTAGTTGAGAGTACAGGAGGCTGAAAGAAAGCTCCTCATCTCAAAACTAGAGATAGCAAAGATGAGATAAATAATAAAGAGGCTGGGCACAGTGGCTCACACCCGTAATCCCAGCACTTTGGGAGGCCGAGGTGGGTGGATCACCTGAGGTCAGGAGTTCAAGACCAGCCAGGCCAAAGTGGCAAAACCCTGTCTCTACTGAAAATACAAAAATTAGCTGGGCATGGTGGTGCACACCTGCAGTCTCAGCTACTCAGGAGGCTGAGGCACAAGACTCGCTTGAACCCAGGAGGCAGAGGTTGCAGTGAGCCAAGATCACGCCGTTGCATTCCAGCCTGGGCAACAGAGCAAGACTCTGTCTCAAAAAAACAAAAACCAAAGAATAAAGAAAACAGTGATTAAACTTGAGCTTCTAGAAGTCCTTATTCATCTGATGATCCAGATGGACTATTGTTCAGGGAACATTTTCACTGCTCCCCATCTCTAGACATGGGGTACCATTTCCTCTAGACGGGAGGCTTTCAACACCCTCCCCTCAGATCTCCTTGTCTGCCAGGCCTTCCTCCTTCATTCCCAAGCCTGATGTTTCCAATTGATTCAAATGGGGAGTTAATGGAAGGAAGACATCCTCCTCTTCCCTGCATTAGTCAGGGCTCTCTGGAGCAGCAGAAATAGCAGGAGATATATACATATATGAAGAGATGCATTTGAAGGGATTGGCTTATATGATTGAGGGGTTGGCAAGTCTAAAATCTGCAGAGCAAGCTGGAAACTCTCAGGCTGGGGCTGAGGCTATAGTTCAATCCACAGGCAGAATTTCTTCTTTCTCAGAGAAACCTGTTTTGCTTGTCAGACCCTTCGACTGATTGGCGAGGCCCACTAATTATCAAAGAGAATTTCCTTTACTTAACTTCAACTGATTGTATGGGTCAACCAAATCTACACAATATTTTTACAGTAACACCTAGATTAGTGTGTTAGATTGAGTAACTGGGGACGGTAGCCTAGCCAGGTTAACACATAAAACTAGCCATTACACTTCCTGGCTGGAGTGCAGTGGTGCACTCCATTTCCCAAGCTCAAGCGATCCTACCACCTCAGCCTCCTTCATAGTTGGGACCACAGGTGCATGCCACCACACCTTAGCCTTAAAAATAAATTAGAAAATTACTGTATTAGTTTTAAAAACTTTTTGCATCTCAACAACAAAAGCCAAATAACCCAATTAAAAAATGGACAAAAGATTAGAATAAACATTTCCCCAAAGAAGGTATACAAATGTCTAATAAGCACGTGAAAAGATGACCAACATCATTGGTCATTAGGGCAATGCAAATAAAAACCACAATGAGACAATACTTAAGACAGACAATAACAAGTGTTGCCTAGGACATGGAAATATCGGAACTCTTAGAGGTTGTTGATGGGCGTGTAAAATGGGGCAATCACTTTGGAAAATAATTTGACAGTTCCTCAAAATGTTAAACGTAGAGTTACCATATGATCCAGAAATTTCACACCCAAAAAAAATAAAGCATATATATGTCCACACAAAAATGTGTACACAAATGTTCACAGCAGTATTATAATAGCTAAAGAGTAGAAATCACCCAAATGTCTATCAACAAATGAACAGATAAATAAAACACGATATATCCATAACATAGAATATTATTCATCAATAAGAAGGAATGGGCCAGGCGCAGTGGCTTACACCTGTAATCTTAGCACTTTGGGAAGCTAAGGAAGGAGGGCTGCTGGAGCCTAGGAGTTGGAGACAAGCCTGGGCAACACAGCGAGACTCTGTCTGTATCAAAAATACAAAAATTAGACAGGCATGGTAGCATGCGCCTGTAGTCTGAGCTACTTGGGAGGCTGAGGTGGGAGGATTGCTTGAGCCTGAGCCTGGGAGGTTGAGGCTACAGTAAGCTGAGATCGCACCACTGCACTCCAGCCTGGGTGACAGAGTAAGACCTTGTCTCAAAAAAAAAAAAACAAGGAATGAAATACTGATAACATGCTACAACCTGGATGAACTTTGAAAACATTATGCTAAGTGAAAGAAGCCAGTCACAAAAGGTCGCACGTTGGATGAGTCCATTTATTTTTTAAAACTATTTATTTAGAAACGGGGTCTCACTCTGTCACCCAGTCTGGAGTACAGCAGTACAGTAACAGCTCACAATAACCTCAAACTCCTGGCCTCAAGAGATCCTCCTGCCTTCACCTCCCAAAGCACTAGGATTATAGGTTTGAGCCAACTGTGCCTGGCCCGTGATTCCATTTATATGAAATGGCCAGAATAGGCAAATCCGTATAGAAAGGAAGCAGATTAGTTTTGCCAGGGGCTAGGGGGAAGGCAGATTGGGAGTGACTGCTAAAGACTATAGGGTTTCTTTTCTTTTCTTTTTTTTTTTGAGATGGAGACTCGCTCTGTCGCCAGGCTTGGAGTACAATGGTATGATCTTGGCTCACTGTAACCTCCGCTTCTCGGGTTCAAGCGATTCTCCTGCCTCAGCCTCCTGAATAGCTAGGATTACAGGCATGCGCCATCATGTGTGGCTAATTTTTGCATTTTTAGTAGAGACAGGGTTTCACCATGTTGGCCAGACTGGTCTCGAACTCCTGACCTCAGGTGATCCACCCCCTACTTGGCCTCCCAAAGTACTGGAATTACAGGCGTGAGCTACCATGTCTGGCCTAGGGTTTCTTTTTGGGGTGATGAAAATGCTCTGAAGGCCGGGCGCGGTGACTCACGCCTGTAATCCCAGTACTTTGGGAGGCCGAGACAGGTGAATCACGAGGTCAAGAGATTGAGACCATCCTGGTCAACATGGTGAAAACCCGTCTCTAAAAATATAAAAACTAGCTGGGCGTGGTGGCACACTCTTGTAGTCCCAGCTACTCAGGAGGCTGAAGCAAAAGAATCACTTGAACCTGGGAGGTGGAGGTTGCAGTGAGCTGAGAACATGCCACTGCACTCCAGCCTGGCAACAGGGCAAGACTCTGTCAAAAAAAAAAAACAAAAAAACACTGAATTTGATACTTTAAAAGGGTGAATTTTATGGTAGGTGAATTATATCTCACTAAAATTATCATTTTAAAATGTTTTCATAAGCACTTTTACTTTTGCTCAAATTGCATCTTGATATAAACTTTAAGTTTTTTTAAATAAAGATAATATACATTATTCTCATTATATTATATTCTCTAGAAAATGTAAGTAGTAAATTTGAATTTGATGAGCCAGTCCATTATTTCCTAAACAATGTATAATCTGTGGGCTGTTCTTTCACCAGGGACACTTGAGATGGCAAAATCTTTTCCTCTCTGCCAATGGTTCTGTGCACCACAGCCACAAAGAAATGTAAAAGTTACTTGCTGGCTTATTAGTCTCAGTAAGTTTTAGTTGATTAAACAAACAGATAAAATCTCACAGCCAGGACTGCTGCGGCTGGAATTGCTGACATGCTGTCATACCTCTCACTGGTCAGTCCACACTCTCCTCCCATCTACACAGCTCTGGAGATTACAAACAATCCAACCATGACTATCATGGCTTCAGAGGTCTGTGAACTCCCAGGAATGATATGCAGACTTTTTCCTGAGGACAGCCTACACTTTTTTATTGGTTTCTCAAAGAGGGTCACTGACCAACATTTAGAGACATGGGCCAAGTCCGGCTACGTTTAGATTCGGTAGTGGTGTCTGGTTTTAGTTTGCCACGTCCTTTCTCCTTTTTCTTGTCATAGTGCCCGCTCTTTGGGAGGTGGGGGGAAGAGTCTTCCCCCGAAGTCTCCACTGCTGCTGGAGAATCTTCCTTTTTCATCTGGTTGCTTAATCCAGAGAATGAAATCTAGGAGATGATTGCACCATCCCCGCTCCCTGACATGGAGGATGCCCCACTGCCCATCGGGGAGGGGAGCAGGGAGAGCTGGAGAGAGGCTGGGTCGGGGCAGGACCCAGGCGCAGATCCTCTGAGGCCAGCTGCAGCCCTGCCTGCCTGTCTTCCCCTTTCCCCTCCCTTCTTTCCTCCTTCTCTGTTTCCTTCCTTCCATATCTCTTTCCTTCCCTCTTTCCCCCTCCCACTCCTTCCTTTCTTCCTTCTACTGTGGAGGTGGAAAATTTAGCTAGGACAAGCTGGGGCTGGGACGTTCCAGGAGCCAGACAGAGAGTGAGTGAAAGGCACAGAGATGAAAACGCGGTTTGGGAGAGCTGGTTCTTGGGTCGGCTAAGAGGGGATGAGCTCAGTGGTTAATAGGATTGGCCATGGCGAATCCCTCAGCAGGGCACGCACGGCACAAAGGGCCGAAGCGCGCGGGTAGCTCGAGGTCAGGATTACAGAGACTCAGGAGCAAGAGAGGAAGGCTTAAAGAGCCAGACTGCGCAGCCAGGACTGGGGTGATGGGCGCTGTCCTGCCAGGCCGGAAAATGAAGATGTAGCCCCGCCCCCAACCTAGGGAGGACGACCGGCCCCGTTCCTGTCCTCCCCCGCAACCTCGACCCCATTCCACCCCAGGAACCTCGGCGAAGCTGAGCCAAGACTACTTCTGAATCAGGGATGACTTGTCCAATGAACCTAGGATCAGAGCCATCAGTTGGAAAGGCTGAGAGGAGCCTTGAGAAAGAGGGCGACCTTCCTTGGGATCTGTCTGTGCACTCCCTCCTTGCCTCCCCTCCTCCAGCCTCCCACTTGGTAGCACCTTCCTGATCCCCTTATCTCTAAGGCGCTCAGGGAAATGCCCCGCTACGGGAGCCTTCTGGGAAATGCTGCCCTTGCCGCCCAGGAACCATGAGCCCTGCAGCCCCGGTAAGGAAGAGTTCTCTGGGACAGGAGGAAGGGCCCAGGTCAGGGTGGGCACCCTTGCCACACAGGGAACGGGACAGAAGTCTTTTAGGCCCTGACAGCCTCTGGTCTCTGAATGACATCCTGTGGCTGCTGGTAGGTGAGGGTTTGCGGGGCTGAGCTGTTGAAGGAAATGATCACAGTCCGAGGTGAGATACAGAAAGTCTTCCTTCTCCAGGTGGGCCCTCTCCAATCCATTCTTTACTGTGCCCTAGAGGGGCCTTTACGACCCCCTAATCACACACCTCCCTCCTCATCTTGAAACTCCCACCCCCAGCTCCAGTCACTGCATCCTAACATCCAAGCTCTCCGCCTGTTGTGCAAGGCCTCTGTGCTATTTCTTTGCAAACCCTGCAGCTCTATCGCCTGCCACTCCCCATGCCCTCCCCACCCCTGCGCTCTATGTTCTAGACACACGGAAATGCTGGGCTCTCTTCAACATCCTGACAGTATTCATAGGGGACCTTTCGGGTCGCCCTAGGAAACTGCCACTCATCCTCCAAGGCCCCTTTCAGCTTCCTCTGGGAAGCCTTCCTGAACCCCTTGGGAAAAGTCAGGCTCATCTTTTCCACTGTTAAATCACACGCTGTGATCCAGTTGTGTGTTTCCATGTAATCTCCCTCACTAGACTGGAAGCTGGGGATGGAAAAGGGAAGCATCAAAAAAACATGCAAAACTAGGAGCCTGGCTTCTCCTTGCAACTTTACGTTTTCTTTTTTTCTAGGAACTGAGTTCACTGATTCTTAAGAAAAACTATTTCATGATAAATGAGTGAACAAATGTCTTAATAGAAAAGTAAAATTGCAGGCGAGGCTGCTTCTGCCCAGCTCTAGAGGGGTAGACTACAAGTCCCAGCATGCCTCGGGTCAGCATCTCTTCACGTCAAGCCCCCTCCCTGGGGGTGGGCAGGTCCGGAGGGCGGGGCCCGGGGGCAGCTGGGCTCCCAGGGGCTGCCGGAGGAGAGAAATGCCCCTGGCTCTCCCGGGCGCACAAAGCGCAGGCGCAGCGGGTTGGGTGGCAGCAGCATCGAGTAGCGGCCGGTTTGGCAGCAACATCCGCAACAGGTGTAGACAAGGTGGGTGCATCAAGGGGAGGGCTGGAAAAGGAGTCTGCACCTGGCCCTCTTGTCGGATCTGTGTCAAGACCGTGGAGACGGGAGGGAGCGGCAAGAGGACAAGGCCGGGCCTTCCAGCCCAGGTGTGCCAGCCCTTGTTACGCAGCAACAGGTGTGAGCAGGTGGGGGAGGGGCGGAGGCACCCGCTGGCAAGTGAGTCGCCCTCAGGAACAGAGGGCACCTAGCTGGATTCCAGTGCAAGCTCCATCACATAAATGGATGAGTCATTTGCCGACCCTCAGCTTGTCCATCTGTAATATAGGAGTAAAGATTCCCTTCCTAACAGGGTTATAATGGGGACAAGGTGAGGGAGTAGTATGTTCGGTGACGTCCAAACTTAGCTGTACATTGGAATCATCTGAGGATCTTTGAAGAGTACCAGGGCTTGCCTCCTGCCCTCAGACATTCTGATTTAATTGTTACGCAGTGTGGCCTGGCATCGGAAGTTCTCAAAGCTCCTGCTGGCATAACAGTTTGAAGCTAGGACTGCTGGGTGTGAGTCTGGGCTCCATTGCTTACTGATCAAGTGGCCCCATGCAACTGACTGGACCTCTCCAGCCCCCGTTTCCCCATCTCTGAAATAGGAATAATAAGGACTGCAGGGAGGCTTAAATGAGATAATGGATGAAAGCACTGAGAGGGGGTACCCAGACAGAGTGCTCGTCCATCACAGCTGCTGTTGAACTCCTCTGTTAAGCACTTTGTAAACAGCTCTAGTGGGGTCCAAATGGGAGGGAGCCTTTCCGTTGCCATGATTCTAATATTCTGCACTTCCACATTACAGAATCCCAAGGTTTCTAATACTTTAAGAGTCTCATGCTCCACCGACTGAGCTAGCCAGCTCCTCCCTCCAGCTTCTGCCTGCCTCACAGACACACTTCTACAGATCTAGAAACAGACCAGGACAGAGGGCCAGGGAGGAGGGACGTGGCCAAAGTTATGAAGCTGAGGCTGGAATCCAGGCTCCTGGTCCCCACCCCCACCCCACACCAACGGCTGCCCTGCTGACCCCACAGTGACAGTGCTCCCATTCTCTTCCTGAGCAGACAATGGGGAGGAGGCTGAGGCCGCCTGGCCCTTGTTTGTTTACTAACCCTCCCTCAAACGTTTCCTGGGTGGCTCCCCGGGGACGGCAGGGCTGGGGGCTTCTCTCCAGGGAGCTGCTGCTGAGGCCTGTGTCTCCTGTGGCTCCTCTGACAGATCCCGCCTGACTCCGCCCTGGAAAGTCCTTTTGAAGAAATGGCCCTGGTGAGGGGCGGCTGGCTGTGGAGACAGAGTGAGTGATCCTGGGCCCCTGGTCCTGGGGCAGGGTGAGGGAAGTGGCTTACTGGGCTTGTCACAGGGAACCCTCCTCCCAAGAAGCCAGGACCTTTTCATCCTTCCCTCGTGTGTCCACGCTCTTCCCTCTGCCTGAAGGTCCTTCCCATTCCCGACTACGTGGTTTAAACTTCTACTTGTTCGTCACGACCCATCTTAGATGGGCCCCTGTCTGAGGAGACTTCTCTGGCTTTTCCTCTGGCCCCCACTCCTGCCCCTGCGATAGCGTCAAGCTGGATTAGAGGCTCCCTCCTTGGTTTTCACGGCGTCTTACAGTGATCTCCTTAGAACAGAACCGTCTTTATCTGTGGGTCTCCCCACTCCCTGACCCCAGACTGGTCCCAGTCTGTGAGCTCCTCAAGGACAGGGGGCTGGGTTTGACCCTCTGTGTATCCACAGTCCCCTAACCCCAGGGGGGCTGGGTTTGACCCTCTGTGTGTCCACAGTCCCCCAGCCCCGGGCTGGACACAGAATGAGGTACAGAACAAAGTGAAAAATGAGAGAGAAAGAGAGAAGATAGAGGCCCAAGGTAGGGAGAGGTCTTTGCCCTTGAAGAGACCTGGGACTTGGCCTTAGCAGCTTCCAAGTAATGGGTCCAGTCACTCATTTCCCTGTTTAGCACATGTATCAAGCTTCTACTATGCGTCAGACCCAATGGGAGGCAGGAGGTGAACAAGACAGAGAGAAGACAGAAAGAGGTCCTGCCCTCATTTCAGGGGGTAGATAGACAAGAAAAGGTGGTTATAACACTAGGGACTGAGGCTGAGGGGACTTGGGAGTCTGGGGCTCCTATCCCCAGCAGGCTCTGGGATTGGCCTGCCTGGTGCATCTGGAATATTGTACAGGCTCCATCCTCCGCCGCTGGAAGCGGAACTGGTTTGCCCTGTGGCTGGACGGGACCCTGGGATACTACCACGATGAGACAGCTCAGGACGAGGAGGACCGTGTGCTCATTCACTTCAATGTCCGTGACATAAAGATCGGCCAAGAGTGCCATGGTGAGCAGAAGCCCCTTCCTCTGTGGCACCGTGACTGTGGGCAGAGCCCTCCCACTGTCTCTGAGAACACCTGCCGTTGGAAGCCTCTTTGCAGCTTTCAGAGGCATTTCACAGACATTGCTTCTGAGCCTCTGTCAACTCCAGTTCAGTTTGGTGTGAGTTAAGAAATAGGTCCTTGGCTGTGTGTGGTGGCTCATGCCTGTAATTTCAGCACTTTGGGTGGCTGAAGCGGGAGGATCACTTGAGGCCAGGAGTTCTAGACCAGCCCGGGCAACATAGTGAGACCCTGTCTCTAAAAAAAAAAAAAAACAGGCCGGGCGTGGTGGCTCAAGCCTGTAATCCCAGCACTTTGGGAGGCTGAGACGGGCGGATCACGAGGTCAGGAGATCGAGACCATCCTGGCTAACACGGTGAAACCCCGTCTCTACTAAAAATACAAAAAACTAGCC
>NC_045446.1:63792450-63835517 GCF_002776525.5 Piliocolobus tephrosceles
CAAAAAAAAAAAAAAAAAAAAAAAAAAAAATTGGTGAGATGTGGTCGCATATGGCTACTGGGGAGGCTGAGGCAGGAGAATTGCTTGAGCCCAGGAATTCAAGGCTGCAGTAAGCTATGATCCCAGTACTTTGAGAGGCCAAGGCATGTAGATTACTTGAATCTAGAGTTCAAGACCAGCCTGGGCAACATGGCAAAACCCTGTCTCTACCAAAACAAAAACAAACAAAAATTAGCCAGGTGTGGTAGTGTGTGCCTGTAGTCCCAGCTACTTAGGCTCAGGTGGGAGGATTGCTTGAGCCTAGGAGGCAGAGGTTACAGAGTGTTTATGGCACTGTACTACAGCCTGGGGGACGGAGCTAGACGCTGTCTCAAAAAAAAAAAAAAAAAGAAAGAAAAGGAAATCAGTCCTTTAGTGCCTTTCTCCTCTGTGCTGTGTCTCAGAGGTGAGCCAGGCACAGTTCCTGCCCTCCAGGCGCTCGGTACCGGATGAAGATGAAATGAAATTAGGAGGCCCAGAGAAGCGAAGTGGCCCAGGGTCACAGCAAATCTCCACATTCCTCCACCGAGACGGAGTCTTGCTCTGTCACCCAGGCTGGAGTGCAGTGGCTGGATCTCAGCTCACTGCAAGCTCCGCCTCCCGGGTTCCCGCCATTCTCCTGCCTCAGCCTCCGGAGTAGCTGGGACTACAGGCGCCGCCACCTCGCCCGGCTAGTTTTTTGTATTTTTAGTAGAGACGGGGTTTCACCGTGTTAGCCAGGATGGTCTCGATCTCCTGACCTCGTGATCCGCCCGTCTCGGCCTCCCAAAGTGCTGGGATTACAGGCTTGAGCCACCGCGCCCGGCCCAGGCCACAGTTCTAACCGGGTAACTGGGAGGCGTGCTGAGGGAAGCGTCAGCGTGGAAAGGTTGGAAAGGTCGGAAGCATAGAGTAGAATCCCTCAGAGAGTATATGGGATCAGAGGAGGTTGGCAGTGGCCAGTAAACAGAGCCCAAAGAATTCAATTCCTATTCCTGTTCCTGGTTTATTGGGGGGACCTGGGGCCTGTGCCTGTGGAAACCCATATATGTCTGCTTCCAGATGTGCAGCCCCCAGAGGGCCGGAGCCGAGATGGCCTGCTAACTGTGAACCTACGGGAAGGCGGCCGCCTGCACCTCTGTGCGGAGACCAGGGATGATGCCCTGTGAGTCACTCCCAGGAGAGGATGGGGTGGAATCTTGGGGAAAGTTACCATGTGCCCCCTTCTCATTGGGCCTTCTGGTTCTCTGACCGTAGGAAGAGGGCACTAAGGCCAGTCAGCAAGGGTGTCTTATTAGAGGTGGGTAGAGTGGATTTGAAGGGCCCGTGGTGACTGGCATGGCACACGGTGAACTCCTCATGTGGTCTATGATGAACTCAGGATTGCTGAGGGGGAAGTGTGCACACCTGCCTCGGGTGTCTGGTTCCTGGTCTTTAGCAGCCTCTGAGGTGAGCCCTCACCTGAGGGTGATGCAAAGCAGCAGAGCAGCCTAGTGGCACCCTTGCTGTCTTCTTAGAAGATGCCCTGGTGGGGGACTCTGGTCTGAGGGGTAGCCCCAGACCTGCCTACAAAGGCAGTCAGCTGCGTCCCAGGCAGGGGCACCCCAATGTCAGATGCACATCCATGTGGCCAGCCTGGGTGTGTCCTCCTCAGGCGCCATCCGCTCGCTCACATTCCGTCCCTTCCTACCCTCTGGCTGAGGGGTGCATGGCCTTTGCGCTGGAGGAGAGTGAAAGAGATGGGTGTGTGGGAGTGGGGGAAGCTGAGCTCCAGGCAGACAGCACAGAGCCGCCTTGTCCAACCCAGCCAGGTGCCATGGCAACCAACAAAGGCCCAATTGTCCCGCGTCTGCTGGGCCTTCCTGGAGCTCTGGGGTCAGAGCTTTGGGGAACTGTTTTGTTTGTAGATTTGGGATGTAGAGGGGGGCTGTGGCTAGAGCACCCACCCAGGAGTGTCAGATTCTGACATCCCCTGAGAGACCACCCAAGCCCAACCGTCCACTGTATAGATGAGGAAACTGGAACTTCTAGAGGGGATGAGAAGAATGAATTAGCCTAACTTAGTGCTCCATCCATGTGACTGGGGCAGGGGAGGAGTCACTTTTGTCTCCCTGAAGGAGACAAGAGATCTCTCCTTTCATGAGAGACTGGGGCTTGAGGCTGGATTGGAGAGGAAAGTCTAAAATGTGGGAGCCCAATTCACCTACCCCCAAACTCCCTCCTCATGGTCTGGTGGGATTTGCTTTGCAGAGCATGGAAGACAGCGCTGCTGGAGGCGAACTCCACCCCGGTGAGTCCCCTGTTCTCTCCCCCTTTCCCCACCACCTCCGTATGCCATGGAATCATGAGTTATTCAGACTCGGTCTCCACCTGCCAGAAGTTCTCAGTCTCATGTGGATAGGTTTGTGCAAACTCTGATGCCTGAGTCCCAAGTGGGAAAGGATAAGGGACAGCCAACTGGTGCTCAGAGGAGAGAGTGAAGCCTCCATGGAGACTTGCTGGAGGGAGTGGCACGTGAGCTGGGGAAAAGGAACTGTCTTTTATCAAGCAACTATTGTGTGCCAGGTGTGGTGCAGGTATCATTCCAGCTGCTCCTCACAACAGTCCTGTGAGGTTGGGGTTATTGTTCTGTCTCTGCAGATGATAAGACTGAAGCTCATTCATCCACACAACAAATATTTACTGAGCTGCTACTATGGGCCAGGCACTGTGTCAAGTGCCAGGGATCAGAGGTGAACCAAGGAGATGTGGCCTCTGCCCACCTGGACTCAGCCTAGTGAGGAGCCAGACATGGAACAATTAATTAATTATTCCATTTCAATAGTATAATGGCTCTGACAGAGATTTGCAGTGTCTGGCCCTTTCATCCAGGTGGTAGTTCAGGCAAGGCTTAAACTGAGAACTGAAGGATAAACAGAAATTGACTGGGTGAAAGGCGTGGGGAAGGGGTAAAGGGAACAGTATTCCAGGCAGAGGGATCAGCATGTGCAAATGCTGAGAGGTTAGGACATTGGCAAGTTGAGTAGGAGGACAGCAGGGGTGGCTGGTGCTTAGGGAGTGAGTAGGTAAGGGGGGAAGGAGGGTTGGCACAACCAGGCCTTGTGGGCTGTATGAAGGATTGGTTTCTGCTAAGAGCACCAGGGAGCCATGACAAGTTTTTGAACAGAGGGATGGCATGATCAGATCAGGCTCGATATATATTATTAAAAAGATAATTGTTGTAACGTTGGGGCATTAAAAAAAAAAAAAGTAGTCTATCAGTTACTGAAATTTTATTATAGAGAAAAGGAAAAAAAAGATAATCTGGCTGGTAGGTACGGAATGGATTGTACAGGGTAACTGTAGACACCCAGAGGCCACTTAGGAGGCTGGGACAGTGTCCCAGCAACAGACTGGAGAGCTGGACTAAGGCCTTGCTGGCCGAGACAGGCTGATGAGTACAGGACATACTTAGGATTTGGAGTCAACAGAGCTTGTGACTGATGGAAGTGGCGGTTTGAAGAGCCGCCCAAAGCCCAGCTTGGCCTCCACCCCCATCTGCCTGACTCCAGAATCTGTGCTTGCTCTTTCTCTGCGTGGCACAATGGAGCCCCCTCTCACCTACAGAGAAAGTCCATTGGGAAGTGGCAGGGGAGACCCGGATGCATTTAGAAACCTCCTCAGGCATCCACCTGCTGAGCGCCAGGCATTGTGCTAAGCCCCTGGCACCAGTGACATCATTGCATCTTCCAACAACCCTGGCAGGGCAGCTGGGTAGGGATTGGCATTATCAGTCCCATTTTACAGATAAGGAAACCAAGGTTCAGAGACGGGAGGTGACTTGTGCAAAGCTTATAGTCTTAAGTCAGTGGAAAAGCCTATCATGGAACCTAGGTCAGTGAGATTTTGAGAGGAGGACATTATCTGCAGAAGTAACTGCATGAGCAGAGACAGAGAAGTGGTGTGTGCACGTGTGAGTGCACAAGTGCGTGTGCACATATGTGTGCGTCTAAGGGCCCAGACTCTGCCTGGCTGGAGAGCAATTCATGAGGGGAATGAAACAGGAGAGATGACCTCTGAGGTCACCAGGGTCAGCTCATGATGGGCCTCAAAGTCCAGTTGGAGGAAATGGACTTTCCCTGAGGCCTGTAGGGAGCAATAAAGGGCATTCAACAGGGAGGGCTGTGGTCAGATTTTTGGGGGCAGACTCAGGCTCCCAAGTGGCAGGTGAATTGGAGGAAGC
This sequence comes from Piliocolobus tephrosceles, assembly GCF_002776525.5. NCBI lineage: Eukaryota > Metazoa > Chordata > Mammalia > Primates > Cercopithecidae > Piliocolobus > Piliocolobus tephrosceles. The sequence continues at coordinate 63,796,691 of NC_045446.1, forward strand.
TGGGAGTAAGGAGGCTACCGCAGTAGTCTGCAGGGTGGAGGGACCCAGGTCGGGCCACCCTGGCTTGGAGCTCCGAAGCCTCTTTATGTGGGGCGGATCAGTTCCACCACAGAGAGGCGAAGGGAAGGAAGCAAAGGTGACCGTCTGCACTCTGTGACTCTATGAAGCGGCCTCGCTCTTCTCTGTCCATCTCCTGTGGCTCTGCTGTCTCTTCTCTCTGCCCTGGCCTCTATTCTACCTCCCACTACTGCACATATACACATCCCTCTGGGCCCAGGCTAACTAGAGTCGGGTGTGTTTGTGCCTGTGTCTGCCTGTTTCTGTGTGTTCACTCTGTGTTTATGGGTTTCTCTCTGTAGCCTGTGTGGGAATGACCTGCCCTTTGTCCTCCGACATGCTGGAGTTCATACCTCACTCCAGGTGGAGGCTCCAGGAGCCCCTAACACCAGCTTTCCTGGGAACACAGGGCCTGGGGGCACAGCTAGGGACGAGGCTGGGGTAAAGCGAACCAGGTGGGCTAGAGGATAGATGGGAGTTGCCCTGTCCTCCCTGGAGACTGGGAGCCCCAGCAGCATGAAATAGGAGAAGGCGGGCTAATTCTGGAAAGAGACTGCTTGTCCTTCTTTTTTGTGTAACTTTGGCAGTCGTCAGCGTTCTCTGAGCCTCCCGTGTTACTATGAGCTGAGGAGAAAGAGGACGCTCCCTGCCACAACCCAGCTGGCGGAGGGCTCTGGTAGGGTCTGGAAAGAGCTCTGAGTCTCTTTAGGTGTAGAGGGCCTCTGACACCCCCTCCCTCCCTCCCCCTTCTTGGGTTTCTGTGGCTTGAGCAGGCCCCAGCTGGAGCAACCGTCCCTCCCAGGAGCCGCCGGGTTTGCTCCAAGGTCAGGTGTGTGACCCGCTCGTGGAGCCCCTGTAAGGTTGAGAGGCGGATCTGGGTAAGTGCTGGCTCGGCCCTCCCTGCCTCCATACTGGCCACCAGGATGAGCCTCCAAAACCAGGCCCAGTCCATCCCTTCCCTGTGACAAACGATCCATGGCTCCCTATCAGCTACAGGACAAAAACCAAGGACTCTGCTGTACCCTCTGCCCCCAGCCACACCAGACCTTTCCCTTCTGCCAGCCTTCGCACATGCTGTTCCCTCTGCTGGCAAGACTGCACTTTCCTCATTCACCAGACAGACTGACGCCCGTCCTGTAAGGCTCACCTCAGAGGCTGCCTGCCACCTACTCGGTGGGGACCTCCTAGACCACCAGCCATCGTCATTCCCTCCCACAGCCTAGTGGCACTAAGGCTTAGTGCTTTCTTCATTCTGCCTGGTTTCAGAACTGGTTTATTCTTGTCTGTGTAGTCTTCCATGAGGCCTAGAACTTCCTCCAAGGCAAGGACAAGGCCTGACTGCGCTGCCTCTATGGAGCTTGGCACAAGGCTAGGCAAATGGCACATGCTCACTTAGTGCTCAGTGATGGGGAGTCTATGCTGACCCTTCTTACACAGTGGGGCTCAGGGAATGTTCACTGAGTGAGCAAAGGAAGGAAGGAGGGAGTGAAAAACCTCTGTTACAGCAATACTACTACATAGTCAAATAATTTAGTCTAGGTCTGTCTCCCCTCAACCTGAATGTTTCTTGAAGGCAGGATCTGAGCCTGAATCTTTTCTCTGTCCCCAGTGCTCAGCACAGGGCCTGGCATGGGGTGGGTGGCAGGAGGGGTCTTGAGTGAGAGTACCTGTGATCTGACAGTCAACTCTGAGCTCTTCTTACACCGTGGTGCTCAGTGTGGCTATGTATCAGGATTGCTTAGGAACTTACAAGCACTAACAACAAGTTCTACCTCTGGATGTTCTAATCTGGCATGGGGCCTAGGCCTAGGAAACCTGTAGTTTAAACCTGTCTCCTGGCCGGGCCCGGTGGCTGACGCCTGTGATCCCAGCATTTTGGGAGGCTAAGGTGGGCGGATCACTTGAGATCAGGAGTTTGAGACCAGCCTAGCCAACATGGTGAAATTCTGTCACTACTAAAAGTACAAAAATTAGTAAGATGTGGTGGTGGGTGCCTGTAATCCCAGATACTCTGGAGGCTGAGGCAGGAGAATGGCTTGAACTCAAGAGGTGGAGGTGGTTGCAGTGAGCCAAGATTGCCCCACTACACAACTGCACTCCAGCCTGGGCAACAGAGCAAGACTCCGTCTCAAAAAAAAAAAAAAAAGTCTCCTGATGACTCTGATATGCAGAATCACTAAGCCTAGAAGTGCTTGGGCCACCAAGTTGTATAGGTGTGGCACTGTTAGATCCTCAGAGGCTTGGAGAGGTTACCTAACTTGATCAAGATCACTCAACTCATCAGTGGCAGGTCTGGGACTCCCAGCCCATCGTTCTGAGGTATTCTCCATGCCCAAACTAGAATACAAGTTTGTTTAAAGTGGGGAAGCCAAAAACTAGGATTTAACGGACTGTAAACCTAATAACACAGCAGCTCAGCTAAGGGGAGTCATTTGCATGCGACCCCCTGATTGGTCAACACTGGTTGTACCCACAAAGTAGCTGGGCCTCTGGAGAGGGAGAGGCAGGTTCAAACCCTCAGGTTCTTCCCATGGGTCTCTGGGCTGTCCCTACTTGTTGCCAGGTGACTTACAGGAGTTTACTTCTGGGCCTCCCAGACCTGGAGAGTAAAAACAGGTGCCCTAGAGGGACATGGGGTGCTCCACCCTCTCCAGGGCCTCCCAAGGCCACTGGCTTACTGCGTAGCAGCAGGGCAAGGTGGAGGCTCTGGATCTCAGCTTCCCCACCAATAAAATTAGACCTGAGTGCTTAAATCCCTCTAGCCCCTTTTGGGCCTGGAGCCCGGATCCTGGCACTGCCTACCAGAAATCCGTATTGGATCACTGATGGGGAGGGAGCACCGGAGAGTTCACTGACCTACAGCATTGCTTGTCTGAGCCTCTTGCATTGTCTTGGGACTATTTGTTTTCCCTGACTTGAAACTGAACTCAGAGTTGGGCAACCTTAGTTCCAGTCTGGCCCTGTATTTGATTTACTGGAATGAGTTCAATAAATATTAGGTACCTGCCACATTCTAGTCAGATCTGATTAGACCCAGTCTCGGTCCTCACAGGCGTCTCCAGATATGATGGGAGAGACACAGGGACACAACGGGAAGACAGCATGATCGGTGCTGTAATGCAGGGACATCCAAGGGCTGTGGGTATCCAGATGAGATCCCAGCAGAACCTGAGGTTCAGGGAGAGTGATAATTGAGTTGAATCTGAAAGACAGCTTGGGTAGTTGAATGAGGTGAGAAGCGCATCCCCATCAAAGGAAAATGGCATGGAGACTTGAAATCACAAGGTGTGCTTGGAGACCTTCCCCTTACCACCAAACTTCTTGAAAGAGATGTCATGACATGGGGATTGCATCCTTCACCTCTCAGCCTTTCTTCAACTCTCCATAACTTGGCTTTTCCTACTTAGCAACTCCTCTGAAAAGTTTTTCAAGGTCACTCAACTTCGAAGTTGCTAAAAACCAGTGGCCTATTCTCTTGGAATTGACCAAAAGAATGGACAGAAGAACATATTTAGAAGATAAAATCACGAGAACTGATGGCTGTTGTGTGGAAAGTGAATGTGTGAAGACAAGACAAGGGCAACAACCTGCTTTCTTTCCTTCTTTCTCCTTTTTTTTTTTTTTTTTTGAGATAGGATCTCCCTCTGTTGCCCAGGCTGGAGTGCAGTGGTGCAAACACTGCTCACTGCAGCCTCTATCTCCTGGGCTCAAAGGAGCCTTCTGCCTCAGTTTCCCAAATAGCTGGGTCCATGGGTATGCATCACCACACTCAGCAAATTTTTTAATTTTTGGTAGAGCCATGTGTTTGCAATGTTGCCCAGACTGGTCTTGAACTCCTGCATTCAAGCAATCCTCCCACCTCAGCCTCCCAAAGTGCTGGGATTACAGGCGTGAGCCACTGTGCCTAGCCTTTCTTGATTTGAGTGCATGGTGATGGCATGTATTGAGAGAAGCATTTATGGGGCTGGGTACTTTGGGAGGCTGAGGCAGGCAGATCACCTGAGGTCAGGAGTTCAAGACCAGCCTGGCCAACATGGTGAAACCCTGTCTCTACTAAAAATACAAAAACAATTAGCCAGTCATGGTGGCAGGAACTTGTAATCTCAGTTACCTGGGAGGCTGAAGCAGGAGAATTGCTTGAATCCAGGAGGTAGAGGTTGCAGTGAGCTGATACAGTGTCATTGCACTCCAGCCTAGACAACAAGAATGAAACTCTGTCTCAGAAAAAAAAAAAGAAAAATGGATTTATGGGAAGAGAAACAGTTTTAGCGGATGGAGAAATGCTGCAATCACCTTGAGATGAGTGGAGTCTGAGACATCTGGACTTCTAAGGGGAGCTGGACTGTTCAGGTGTGAATCCCAGTTAGAGAGAGACACAGGGTGGAGGGAGGCTAAGTGGAAAGATCCAGAAGAGAAGGGGATCCTGACCCCTCTCCAGGTCTGCTCCCCCATGGGTAAAATGAGGGGTTTGGAGCTTCCATTTAATTTAGCACATAGTTCTTGGTTCCTGATATGCACTAGGCCCTGCTGGTGACACAAACAAATCAGAGTCCTTGCCTATAAGCAGCTCACATTTGGGCTGCAAGAAAGGCCGGGAGAAAGGATAGCAACAAGAGGCACAAGCAAGATCCAGAGAATTCAGGGAAAAAAAAAAAAAAAATCATTCTTCCTGAGAGCAGGAGAGTTTCCTGGAGTGGAGTGGGTGACCGTTGAGCTAGGCTTTGAAGGGTTGGCAGAAATCTAATGGGAGAGAGGGGAGGACAGGGAGTGCATTCCAGAGAGAACACTGACCATTCTCTGAGCCTCAGTCCCCAACCCTATAGTCATGTGGAGCTAATACCTGCTTTAAGGATTAGAGGCGATAACACATTTGATTACTTCCCTCAGGACCTGGTACATAGTAGGTGCTCAATAATCGTTACAGTCTAGTGCAGCCTAACAATTTTGGGTCAGTGATGGACCACATATACGATGGTGGTTCCATAAGATTGTAATGGAGCTGAAAATTTCCTATCACCTAGTGATGTTGTAGCCATCATAATGTCATAGGGCAATGGATTACATTCTCTACATTTATATATGATTAGTTAGATAACAAATACTTACCAATGTGTTACACTTGCCTACAGTATTCAGGGCAGTAGCCTGCTGAACAGGTTTGTAGGCTAGGAGCAATAGGATATACCACATACTTTAGGTGTGTGCCATCTAGGTTTGTGTAAGTACACTCTATGATATTCACATACTAAAATTGCCTAAGGACACATTTCTTAGACTGTATGCCTGTTATTTAAAAGATGCATAACTGTATTTTAGTTACTTCCCATCCCTATCCTTCCTTTCCCTTGCTTCCTCCCCAACCCCTGTTTATTTCCTGGGTTGGGGCTTAGCCGTGTTCCCCTCCTTGTGACTAGTAGAACTGGGTCTTTCCAAGTGGCATCATTATAGAGCTGCTAGCGAATATTAGACTATCTATGAGGAGAAGTTGGGAGCCATAGAGAATTTTTTGAGCTAGATGGGAGGCCAGAGTAGGAGAATGGGCGTCACTGGGAGCTGGATGTAGGGCGGAAGTTTTAGAGGACAAGGACTGTGGACCTTGTGGGGAAGGCAGGGCCTTTCTCCAATAGCTTGCTAGTGGCTGGAGGCCCGTTTCTAAACTTGGGGAGGCGGCTCCATGCATCCCAGAGAGGCCTGAGCCAGGCGTGTGGGTAGGGGACCAAACCCAGGCCAGGGAGTTCCTGGGCATCTGACGTGGCTGGATTCCCCAGGTGCGTGTCTACAGCCCGTACCAAGACTACTACGAGGTGGTGCCCCCCAACGCACACGAAGCCACGTATGTCCGCAGCTACTACGGACCGCCCTACGCAGGTAAGTCTCCAGCGTGCCCCGGGGCTTGCCTTGATCCCGCGCCGATTCAGCGCTGTGCCCAGCCCACGGTCCGTCAGTTTTGGACCAGGCTTCATCCTTTTAGCGTGCACGGATTTTCTCAGGTAGAACCCTCCACAAGCCCCTCTCCATCCTGAGACTGGGAGAGCCCTGGGACCAGTGTTGGTCCCGGGCTGACCTCACCCCTCCAGACTGGCTTCCCAGCCCTGCGGTCGGCAATACCCATTCCTGAGCCGGTAGCGGCCCCTGGTGGCTACTGCGGGAACGGCTGCCTCCTCCCCGCTCTGGGGCCTGGCGGTTGGGAACGCCTGGCGGTTGGGAACCGTTAGGTGCCTGGTGGTTGTGCTTAGCGATCTCAGGGTTTCTTCGCTGCTCCGCCCTAGCGTGCCGTAGTGGACCCGTAGGTTCCGGGACATCCGCAGCAGATCCAAGGCCTGGGAGCCGTGGGGTGGAGCTCTTCCTGCGTCTAGATCTGTTTCTTTGACTGGGGAGCAGAAGAGTGGGCTCGGCGCCTTACACTGACTGGGTTGGGCTGGAGTGATGCAGGAAGGGTACGAAGATCACTCTACTCCATCCTAAGTCGCTGACCCTCTTGGGCTGTCTCACTCTGCAGGCCCCGGCGTGACGCACGTGATAGTGCGGGAGGATCCCTGCTACAGCACCGGCGCCCCTCTGGCCATGGGCATGCTTGCAGGAGCCGCCACTGGGGCGGCGCTTGGCTCGCTCATGTGGTCGCCCTGCTGGTTCTGAGCCCTGGGACCTGCAGCACTGGCCCCTGCGCTTGGACTGCTAGACTCTTCTTCCTCCTGGACCCCGCTCTCTACCATCCAAGCCCTGTCCCACTTTGGCCTTCTCCTCTCCATTAGCTCCTTCCGGGTTTGGACCGTTCCCCCCACTCCCTATCCTCACTCCCCACATGGGAAGAAGCTATCATCCCAGGTACAAATGTCGCTTGAAGTCTTCACATCTACTGCCAGACACCCCCAAATCTGTTATAGGCATTTATTGATACATTTCCTCTCAACACACCAGGGCACAGCAAATACGACTTCATTTGGTTTCGAGTTCCGTAGACACGACATGAATCGGGCTCTCTGCTCTCTCCTCAGGGAGCTCGAGGCCTGGTGGGGAGAACAGGAGTAAACAAGCACTTGACAAAGCTGCAGAGTTATCAGTCCTTTGACAAGGACAGGTGGGGCAGGGAGCAAGGCAGGTAGGCTGGAAGAACAGTTATTGGCAAGTGTGCAGAGCCGTAAACGTCATGGCATGTCCAAGGAATTAAATGGGAGTTCATTTGGGCTGGGGTGGAGGCCAGGATCAGACCATGGTGGCTCTTGTAGATAAGGAGCTTCCTGGGTGAAAGGGGAGATGTGAGCGTTCTCTGGAAGGAAGTTTCATGATTGCATCTATAATAAATATATTGCCTGTTTTGTGAATATTGACATATGCCCATACTCAAAACACCCCTGAGTTAAGTCCCATCCTTCCCACAACCAGCTTCCTGGCTGGTACCCATGATAACAATTGACCTGAACCTTGGGGCCCTTTGTTGGGGAACAGGTGAGTTCTATTTGAGACTTCTAGCCCCAGAAAGCTGCCTCCGTCCGGAAATGGCTCTCATACCAGGAGCTCGGCCCCCTTTTTATAGCTGTGACTGTCACCCTCTCAGGCTTTGTGTCATCCTTCATTCTGAGGGAGATGGCAGTGTTCTTCTCTGGGGCCTGATCCACCTTTACACCAGCCCAGGAAGCCCCATCTGTGCCTGCCCTGAGGTGGCCCAGCAGTCTCCCGCTTTGGTCCCCTTCCAGTCTCTTCCCTTTTTCTATCCCAATCACCAATAGAAATGCTAACAACCCTGCCTGGTAGCCAGACTAGCCCACTAAAGCTCCCTGTAAATGGGGGCTCCATTAGTTCTGCTGCAGAGACTAATAAAGATTTGGTTGGCTTTAGCAGTGACTGTGGCTTGCTTTGTTCCCCTAGAAGGCCCTGTTTCCCTCTCTGTGACCCAGCAGCTACTAGTGCCTTATCTGGTCTAGTGAAAAGAGTGCGGATTCTGAGATCAGGTGGAACTGATGACAGCATGTTAGCTGAGTCATTTGGGGCAAGTCACTTAACCTTTCTGGATTTTGTTTCCCCTACACTTAAGGTAGCTGGTTGCAGTTGACCATTCCTGAGGGCTCAAGAGGAGGGACTGCCTTGGAGTCTCTGTTGTCTGAGCTGATGGATGATCCAAGCCAGGTCCTGCCTGCTTTCTGAGAATCCTGTTCATGTTGGGGTCTTTTCCAGTAGGTTCCCATCCTTCTAGAGTTGAATCAATGAATTGTTCTCATAGAAAACCAGGTGGCCAGGGAAGGAAACACCACCATCCTGCATCAGGCCTCTTGGGGCTGTAAGATAGAAACTCCGTGCTCAAACTGATTTAAGCCAAAGGGAAAAGGTTGAGCCACATAACTGAGAAGTCCAAAAGCTGTGTGATCCAGGGGCTTAAACAGTGTCACTTAGACTTTGCTTCATTTCCATCTTTACACCTGCGGAGCTGGCTCATTTGGAAGCTGCAGTGATGGTCAGCAGCTCCAGGCTAATGCCCTCTTGAGTTCAAGTGCAGCCAAGAGAATTTCTCTTCCTCTAACAGTATGACTGAAAGTCCTGAGCCTGGTGGACATCAGTCTAAATTGGGTCCTGTGGCCATCCCTGCATCAACCCCAGTGGTCTGGAAACGGATGGTCTAAAATAACAGGGCTTACAGCGGGGGTGGGATGGTGTCCCAGAGGAAATTTAGGGCACTGTTCCCAGAAGTAGGATGAATAGATGAAAGCTGGTTGGCAAAAATATCAGGAATCCACCTCAGCCACAGTTCCAGAGACACCAACTTAGAGGTAAGACATACATAAAAACAGCAATGATTGAATGAGGTTACAGAGGAACGTGGTGCAGTTGGAGTTCTGAAGAGTAGGCATGCAACTCTGCCAAGGGAACTAGGGAAAGATTTGGGACAGGAAGTGGAAATTTAGTCTGAACCTTGAAAAATGAGTAGGAGTTTGCCAATCTGAAAAAAGTGGGTGAGCTTTCCACACAGAACAAATGGAAGAAATGGTATGAGCAAAGGCGTTAGAGGTTGAGAGCATCATGAAGTTCAGGAACCAGTCTCATGCTATATAGCAGGTTGCATGGTGAGAGGTGGTGAATGAGGTCAAACTATAAAGAACCTCTTGGGCCAGGCTACTGAACACAGGGCATAGGTCCAGTATGTGGCACCAGCTTAAGGACAAGCATAGATGCAAGAAGGAGCCTCTTGAGAAGACCAAGGTCTGTTAGCATTTGTGCAGTCAGAGGTTACATACCCTGGGTGTCCTAAGGCCTGTACTGTGTTCGGGGGACTCAGCAGTGCATCAGACCCACTGCATGCTTTGGAACCTCAGCCTTAATTTTTTCTTTTGTTTTGCTCCCCTCCCCTCCCGTCCCCACAGCCTTAATGTTTTCTGTTTTTGTCTTTCCTCCCTTCCCTTCCCCTCCCTCCCTCCCTCCTTCCCTCCATTCCTTCCTTCCTTCCTTCCTTCCTTCCTTCCTTCCTTGGCAGCACTGGCAAGTGGGGAGAGAGAACAGAGTTTGATCTGTAACTGACCGAATAGTCAATTGAGATAACTCCCTACCTTCAGCCCAGCCTCAGCCTTAATTTTCTCCCAGATAGACCCAGTTACCCTGTCAGTCCTTTAGTGGCATCCCCATTACGCCATCTCATTAGAGGGTGTCCTGCATGCCCCTGCAGGGACATCTCTGAGTTTGGCTCTGGGAATGACCTCTCCGGCACAGCCTCAGGACTTTTAGAGATCAATATGTAGGAACAGCCCAAGCTGTCCAGAGTCCTTTCCCAAGAATATGGGTTAAACAAGGATCAGGGAGCTGGCTGGGCAGGGCATTTGAGATCAGACAGAGCTGGGGGCATTGCCATTCATTGCCCAAAGCTTCCCCTGCTTTATCTTATAGGTCCTTGCAACAACCCCATGGGCCTGGCATTACTATCCCTATTTTACCTACAAAGAAACAGATGCAGAAAAAGAAAGTAGATGTCCAAGTCATGCATGCTGTGTCAGAATCTGGATTCAAATGCAGGTCACTTGACCTTGTCTACCATAGCACACTGCTTCTGCACTATAAATCCTGTGTGGCTCATTACCTGGCAGGAAAATAATTCCCAGAGAGGAGGTAAACTGTATAACACAAACATCTCTTCTCTTTTCCTTTAGCAAATGCTTTCCTGAGAGGTTTTGTGGGCAGACAGGGCTGAGAGCTGGGTACTGGGAGAGGAATGAGATTTGGGCCCTACATTCAAGGAGTTTGTGCATGTGCCTTTGTGTGTGTGTGTGTGTGTGTCTATCTACCCTAGACATGGACACAGACTATGACAACATGGGCTGTGGGAACTGGTAGTCCTGAGGTTGTAGGGGCACAGAGAAAGGAGCCCTTAACCTAGGTATGGGTGGAAGTGTCTTAAGCTGACTGAAAAGACAAATGCTCTTCCAACTATGGTCTTGTGGGAGTTGCTAACTTAGATGAAGAGGAAACAAGAACTAAAGCAGCACTCAGTCAGTGCCAAGAGGTCTCTGGATGAGGCTGGATCTGCAGTGTGATGGGTGGAAACGGGGGTCAGCAGGGTCAAACCATCAGGGGCCTTGGATGCCAGGGAAGGAGCTTGAACTATATACTAACTCCCAGGCCATGAAATGCCTCCAAAAATGTGAAGCAAAGGAAGGACATGGTTGAACCTGGAAGTTCGATCTCACACACACACAGATATTCATTCTCATAGACAACACAGTCTTAACCCAGACAAAACCATCTCTGCAAACTGTCTGGGCAGCCCAGGTACTGCCTGGCTGCTCATAGCCAGCCCACTTGGGGGTGCTCAACTCCACATCCATTCCTGAGACCACCTGCCTCCATCAGCCCCTCCTAGAGGAGATTCTATAGACAGCGAGTGTCTGTGGCACTCTGAGCATCCCGGCAGTGAGCGCTTCTCCAAAATCAGGTATATGACTCAGTCTCAGAACTAGAGCCCTACATTCAGAATACCTGGCTGGAAATGACCCTAGATGCCCTCTAAAACAGATTTGCCTCCCCTTTGCCCCACCTGATAGGGACCATTCTACTGCTTTCTGCCACCCATAGGGACTGGGAGAACTCTTAGCTTTTCCCTTTCCTGCCCTTGCGGGATAGCTCAGTCTGTGAGACCTCCTTCGTCAGGAGTTGAGATCTGCCTCCTGAGACCTCCCAGGATTGGGTCCCAGATTTACTTCTGACCTCATATCACAGTGTTCCCCAACCTTAGAACTTCCCACAGAGGTTTGGAGACATCTTAAGTGGTCATCAGGAGACTTCATTGTCAGAATCCTGGTCCAATCAGTCTATCACCCTTAAACCTGAAGCACAGAACCTTGAGGTTTGACCCTTTCTAAGTTGGTCACCAGCCTTGGGGATGAAAAGAGGTAACAAGCTAAGGCCAGGATATGCTTAGGCAGGAACATGTGCTGAATATAGAAAGAGTTCCAACTGCAAAGCAGATGTCAGCCTCTGTCTTCTCAGATTGTCACCTTCTGGCAGGGCATGGTGGCTCACGTCTGTAATCCCAGCACTTTGGGAGGCTGAGGCAGGTGGATCACTTGAGGTCAGGAGTAGAAGACCAGCCTGGCCAACCTGGTGAAACCCCATCTCTCCTAAAAATACAAAAATTAGCCAGGTGTGGTGGTGGGCACCTGTAATCCCAGCTACTCGGGAGGCTGAGGCAGGAGAATTGCTGGGACTCGGGAGGCGGAGGTTGCAGTGAGCTGAGATGGCGCCACTGCACTCCAGCCTGGGCAACAGAGCGAGACTCCTTCTCAAAACAAAATGAAACAAACAAACAAATAAAAACACACATCACCTTCTTCTAGTATATCAGGGGAGGAAGGAGGCCTTCTCCACTGGCCAGCTGCTCTCCCCCACACCCTACTGGTTACCATTTGGACATCTTAGCAAGATTCTCTTAAATGGATGCCTGTTCTCTCTAACTGGACACCAAGTATGGGATCAATGTGGGGTGGTTTTCCTTTACTGTCCTAGTTTTCATTCTCCATGTCATCACCAGCCCCATCAAAGCATGTGCATCAGACTTCATAGAAATGGTGGAGTAACAAAGGAAAAAGAAGGAAATGAAAAAATAAAACAAAATTACTCTTTATCCCCTCAGTAAGGGCACAGGTTTTTAGTTCACTTGCAGAAGTTCCTACTTCCTCACCTCAAACCCGTGTCCTCTGTTCTGGCTTTCTCCAAAAACCTCTCCACATTTCTGCCAGTGGTGCTTTCCAGTCAGCTCACTGAACAAAGCAATGAGTGCAAATAGATGTTCCCAATGCAGTTTGCTTCAAAATCTCTCGACTAGTAGGACTGTAACATGAATTTTTAATCCTTCCAGCTGTCCAGTAGACAATTTTTAAATTATTCACACACACATTAAGACAGACATTAATCCTCATAGACTGAACAGTCTAATCTGGAGGTGGCCAATGGACGACATCTGGCCCAAACATTGTTTTGTCTGGTCAACACATGGTTTTCAAAAAGTTTTGAATTAAAATGGGCAAAGATGAAAAAGACAGACGACACTAAGACTGATATGGAATCTCATACACTGCTGGAATAACTGTAAAGTTAAACTGGTACAATTGCTTTGGAAACTGATTGGTAAGGCCAAGCATATGCATACATTATAACCAATCAACTCTTCTCCTAGGGTGCACCCAACAGAATTGTGTACTTACCTTCACCAAAAGGTAGGTAGAAAAGTGTTTATAATAGCAATGGAAAAAACTTAAATTCTACAGGATAAATCCACTGGTAATATTCACAAAATGGAATGATAGTCAATCACAAAATGGAATGATAGTCAATAGAATTAATTATTCACAAGTATATGCAAAATTATGAATGTAATAAAAAAATACATCAAAAAAGCAGAGAGGACAGGGAGTGGGGGTGGGACAATAGACTGATACTTTGGCAAGTTTCCTGTACCTTATGTGAAGTAGTACAATATTAAGTATATGCTGATAAGTCAAACATGCACATTGGAGTCCCTAGATCAACTGGAAGCCAGGTTTCTTAGTGGTGAAGTAGAAATTTACAGATAAGCAAAGGGAGGAAGCTAGAATGATTCATGTGGTAATGGGTTAGAGTTGACATCAGTATGAACTTATGTCTAGCTTGACATAGAGACGGGATTATATACAGAAATATTTACAGATATGTGTCTATACACATGTCAGTACATACATATATTTCCTTCATCTGCCAGCTGAGAGAGCCTCAAAGAAAACACCTCAGTGGAAATGAACACACCTAGGCTGGGCGTGGTGGCTCATGCCTGTTATCTCAGCAATTTGGAAGTCCACGGCAGGTGGATAACCTGAAGTCGAGACCAGCCTGGCCAACATGGCGAAACTCCATCTCTACTAAAAATACAAAAATTAGCTGGGCAAGGTGGCGTGCACCTGTAATACCATCTACTGGGGAGGCTGAGGCAGGAGAATCATTTGATCCCAGGAGGCAGAGGTTGCAGCGAGCTGTGATCGTGCCTCTGCATTCCAGCCTGGGTGACAGAGAGACTCTGTCTCAAAAAAAAAAAAATGCCGTGTATGGCCGGGCGCGGTGGCTCAAGCCTGTAATCCCAGCACTTTGGGAGGCCGAGACGGGTGGATCACGAGGTCAGGAGATCGAGACCATCCTGGCTAACACGGTGAAACCCCGTCTCTACTAAAAAATACAAAAAAAGAAAAGCTAGCCGGGCGAGGTGGCGGGCACCTGTAGTCCCAGCTACTCGGGAGGCTGAGGCCAGAGAATGGCATGAACCCGGGAGGCGGAGCTTGCAGTGAGCTGAGATCCGGCCACTGCACTCCAGCCTGGGCAACAGAGCGAGACTCCGTCTCAAAAAGAAAAAAAAGCCGTGTGTGGTGGCACGCACCTTTAGTCCTAGCTACTTGGGAGGCTGAGGCAGGAGAATCACTTGAACCTGGGAGGCAGGGGCTGCAGTGAGCCAAGATCACACCATTGCACTCCAGCCTGGGCGACAAGCGAGACTCTGTGTCAAAAACAAAAACAAAAACAGAAAAAAGAAAAGAAAAGAGAAAAAAAAGAAATGAACACACCTAGCCCCACATCTTTTGTGTTTGTTTGTTTGTTTGTTTTTTGAGATGGAGTCTCGCTCTGTCGCCAGGCTGGAATGCAGTGGTGCAATCTCTACTCACGACTCACTGCAACCTCTGCCTCCCAGGTTCAAGCAATTCTCCTGCCTCACCCTCCCAAGTAGCTGGGACTACAGGCACATGCCACCATGCCCAGCTAATTTTCGTTTTTTGTTTTTTGGTTTTTTTGAGACAAAGTCTCACTCTGTTGCCCAGGCTGGAGTGCAGTGGCGAGATCTCAGTTCACTGCAAGTTCCGCCTCCTAGGTTCAGGCCATTCTCCTGCCTCAGCCTCCCGAGTAGCTGGGACTACAGGCGCCTGCCACTGCGCTTGGCTAATTTTTTGTATTTTTTAGTAGAGACGGGGTTTCACCATATTAGCCAGGATGGTCTCGATCTCCTGACCTCGTGATCCGCCTGCCTCCCAAAGTGCTGGGATTACAGGCGTGAGCCACTGTGCCCCGCTAATTTTTGTATTTGGGCACGAATGGGGTTTCACCATGTTAGACAGAGATGGTCTCAACTCTTGACCTCGTGATCCGCCTGCCTCAGTCTCCCAAAGTGCCGGGATTACAGAGCCGCCACACCTGGCCCCACATCATTTCTAATACCAGTTCTCCAGTCAAAGAAATCAGAGCTCCTTGGAGAAATGGCTGGTTACAGGACTGGATAAAGAAGTATCCATGATGAGTCTGGAGCATCATGTACTGGCCATAAAGAAGTACTCAAAAGACCAAAACAAATGCACATCGATGGGGGGTACATCAAAGGGGCAAAATAACTGAAAGAGCTGGAACAATTTGGGCAACCAAATAAAGTAGTATTAGATTATAACCCAAAGTATAAAATAAGTATCCATGAGTCCATACTGATATAAATTATTGAACAGATAAATAAATGGGGAAGAAGAGACAAATCTCCCTTGCAGAATTCCAAACAATTTACATAGCTATTCCCCCCTAAAGAAGAACAAATCCCAACTCCTTAAGTATGGGCTGCACATACAGATATCCTTCAAAGAATAGAGACGGAAAGGCAGTAGGTGAGAAGAGTAACTTTTTTTTTTTTTTGGAGATGGAGTCTCACTCTGTCGTCCAGGCTGGAGTGCAGTGGTGTGATCCTGGCTCACTGCAACCTCTGACTCCCTGGTTCAAGTGATTCTCCTGCCTCAGCCTCTGGAGTAGCTGGGATTATAGGCACACGCCACCATGCCCACCTAATTTTTGTATTTTTAGGAGAGAAGGAGTTTCACCATGTTGGCCAGGATGGTCTTGATGTCCTGACCTTGTGATCTGCCCACCTCAGCCTCCCAAAGTGCTGATTACAGGCGTGAACCACTGCGTCCAGCCTATACATTCATCTTTTAACAGGCATTTGGGTTGTTTCTAGTTCTTGGCTAATACTAGCTACTATTAATTTTGTCTACAAGTTTTTTTTTGTTTTTTTGTTTTTTTGTTTTGAGACAGGCTGGAATGCAGACAGGCTGGAATGCAGAGGCAAAATCACAGCTTACTGTAGCCTCGACCTCCTAGGCTCAAGCAATCCCGCCACCTCAGCCTCTCAAGTAACTGGGATCACAGGCATGTGCCACTACACCTGGCTAATATTTTTATTTTTGTAGAGATGGGGTCTCCCTGTGTTGCCCAGGCTGGTTTCAAATTCCTGGGCTCACGTGATCCTCCCACCTCAGTCTCCCAAAGTACTGGGATTACAAGCATGAGCCACCACACTCAGCCTGTGTACAAGTCTTTGTATGGACACATGCTTTCATGTCTTGTGGGTAAATATTGAATAGATGGGTTATATGACAAACACATATTTAACTTTAAATGATACCAAGCAACTTTTTTTTTTGTTTTTTTGTTTTTGAGACATGGTCTTGCTCTGTCACCCAGGCTGGAGTGCAGTGGCATGATCTTGGCTCACTGAAACCACCTCCCAGGTTCAAGCGATTCTCCTGCCTCAGCCTCCTGAGTAGCTGGGACTACAGGCGTGCGCCACCACACCTGGCTAATTTTTTTATTTTTAGTAGAGACGGGGTTTCACCATGTTGGCCAGGCTGGTCTCAAACTTCTGACCTCAACATGATTGAGCTCCACTGCACTCCAGCCTGGGCAACAGAGCGAGACTCTGTCTAAAAAAAAAAAAAAAAAAAAAAAATCATCCCCTAAAGGCTTAACTCTTCTAGCACCAACTCAATCAAAAGTCCAAAGTCCATAGTCTCATCTGAGACTGAAGGCAAGTTCCTTCCTCATATGATTTTCTGTAAGATTAAAAACAAGTTATTGGCTCACACCTGTAATCCCAGCACTTTGGGAGGCTAAAGCAGGTATACTGCTCGAGCCCAGGAGTTCAAGACCAGCCTGAGCAACATAGTGAGACCCCATCTCTACCCAAACTACAAAAATTAGCCAGGCATGGTGGCACATGCCTGTGGTCCCAGCTACTTGAGAGGCTGAGGTGGTAAGATTGCTTGAGCCTGGGAGGGAAGAGGTTGCAGTGAGCTGAGATCATGCCACTGCACTCTACCCTGGGTGACAGAGTAAGACCCTGTCTAAACAACCACCACCACCACCACCAACCACCCCCCGACCAAAAACACAAGTTACTTACTTTGAGGATACAAGGGTTATATAGGCACTGAGTAAATATTCCCATTCCAAAAGGGAGAAATCAGCCAAAAGAACAAGGCAATAGGCCCGAAGCAAGTCTGAAACCCAGAAGGGCAGACATTAAACCTTAAAGCTCCAAAATAATCTCCTTTGACTCCAAATCCCACATCCAAGGCACCCTGATGCAAAGGTTGGCCTCCCAAGTCCTTAGGCAGCTCCACCTCTGTGGCTGCTGTCACAGGTTAGAGTTGAGTTTTTGCAGCTTTTCTAAACTCAGGGTGCAAGCTGCTCATGGCTGTAGCATTCTGCAGTCTGGAGGGCAGTGGCCCCTCTTCCCACAGTTCCACTTGGCATTGCCCTGGTAGTGACTCTTTGTGGGGGCTCCCATACCACATTTTCCCTCTGCACTGCCCTAGTAAAGGCTCTCTGTGGCGGTTCTGCCCTGTGGCAGGCTTCTGCCTGGGCACCCAGGCTTTCCCACACATCCTCTGAAATCTCATTGGAAGCTTCCAAGTCTCCTTCACTCTTGCATTCTTCACAGCTGCAGGCTTAACATCACGTGAAAGCCACCAAGGGTTATGGTTTGTGCCCCCTGGAATAGCAGCTCGAGCTGTATCTGGGGCCCTTTGAGCAGTATCCTAAGGCTGTGCAGGGCAGCAGGGCCCTGAGCCTGGGCCCTGAAACCATTCTTTCCTCCTAGGCCTCTGATGGGAGGGACTTGACCAAAGACTTCTGAAATGGCCTTGAGGCCTTTTCCCACTGTCTTGACTATTAGCACTTGGCTCCTGTTTAGTCATACAAATTTCCCTAGCAAGCTATTGCTTGTATTCCTCTCCCGAAAATGTTTTTTCCTTCTCTACCACAGGATAGGATATACATTTTCCAAATTTTAATGCTCCTCTTCCCATTTAAATGTTATCTTCCAACTCTAAGATACTCCTTTGCTCTCATATCTGATTGCAGGCTGTGAGGCAGGCATGCCACCCCTTGAATGCTTTGCTGCTTGGAAATTTCTTTAGCTAGGCACCCTAGCTGAAGGTCATCACTGTTTTTTTATTCTTTTGAGATGGAGTCTTACTCTATCGTCCAGGCTGGAGTGCAGTGGCACGATCTCGGCTCACTGCAACCTCTGTCTCCTGGATTCAAGCGATTCTCCTGCCTCAGCCTCCCCAATAGGAGTAGCTGGGATTACAGGCGTGCGCCACCACACCCAGCTAATTTTTGTAGTTTTAATTGAGATGGGGTTTCACCATGTTTGCCAGGCTGGTCTCGAACTCCTGACCTCAAGTGACCCACCTGCCGTGGCCTCCCAAAGCGCTGGGATTATAGGTGTGAGCCACTATGCCTGGCCAGAAGATCATCACTCTTAAGTTCAACCCTCCACAAAGCCCTAGGACATGAACACAATGGTAATGTTCTTTGCTAAGGTGTTAACAAGAGTGATCTTCATTCCAGTTCCCAATAAAGTCCTCATTTTCATTTGAGACCTCATCAGCCTGGTCTTCACCGTCTATATTTCTATTAGCATTTTGGTCATAACCATTTAACCAGTCTCTAAGAAATTTCAAAATTTCCCTCATCTTCCCTCCAAACTTTCCCAACTTCTGCCCATTACCCAGTTCCAAAGTCTCTTCCACATCTTTAGGTATCTTTATAGCAATGCCCCACTTTACCAATTTTCTGTTAGTACATTTTGCATTGCTATAAAGGAATATCTAAGGCTGGGTAATTTATAAAGAAGAGGTTTAAGCTGGGCGCGGTAGCTCACGTCTGTAATCCTAGCACTTTGGGAGGCTGGGGCGGGTGGATCATTTGAGGTCAGGAGTTCGAGACCAGCCTGGCAAACATGGTGAAACCCTGTCTCTACTAAAAATACAAAAACTAGCCGGACGTCATGGTGTGCACCTGTAATCCCAGCGACTCGGGAGGCTGAGGCAGGAGACTCGCTTGAACCTGGAAGGCAGAGGCTGCAGTGAGCTGAAACCGTACCACTGCACTCTAGCCTGGATGACAGGGCAAGACACCATCTCAAAAAAAAAAAAAAAAAAAAAAAAAAAAGAAAAGAAATAAAAGGCCAGGCGTGGTGGCTCACGCCTGTAATCCCAACACTTTGGGAGGCCGAGGCAGGCGGATCACGAGGTCAGGAGATCGAGACCATCCTGGCTAACACTGTGAAACTCTGTCTCTACTAAACACACAAAAATTAGCCGGGCGTGGTGGCAGGCACCTGTAGTCCCGGCTACTCGGGAGGCTCAGGCAGGACAATGGCGTGAACCCAGGAGGCAGAGCTTGCAGTGAGCTGAGATCGGGCCACTGCACTCCAGCCTGGGTGACAGAGCAAAACTCTGTCTCAAAAAAAAAAAAAAAGTTTAATTGACTCACAGTTCTGTGGGCTGTACAAGAAGTACGGTGCCAGCATTTGCTTCTGGTAGGCTTCAAAAAGCTTACAATCATGGCAGAAGGCAAAGGGGAGCTTTGCCCTGCTTTTTATCACATTGCAAAAGGAACAAGAATGCTACTTGTTTTCCTTTTTTTTTTTTTGAGACGGAGTCTTGCACTGTTGCACTGTTGCCAGGCTGGAATGCAGTGGCGCTATCTTGCCTCACTGCAACCCCCGCCTCCCGGGTTCAAGCAATTCTCCTGCCTTAGCCTCCCAAGTAGCTGGGACTACAGGCACGCGCCACCATGTCTGGCTAATATTTTGTATTTTTAGTAGAGACGGGGTTAACACGGGGGTCACCGTGTTAACCAGGATGGTCTCAATCTCCCGACCTTGTGATCTGCCCCCATCAGCCTCCCAAAGTGCTGGGATTACAGGCGTGAGCCACTGTGCCAGGCCATGTATTCTGTTTTCTAATGAATGAGTTCCTCAATTTAATGTTCCAGCTTACTAACTCCATTCTAACTAACGGAATCCATTCTATCATTTATCCCATCTATGTGTTCCTTATCTTTCCTTTTAGAAACAGGGTCTTGCTTTGTTGCCCAGGCTGGAGGGTAGTGGTGCAATCAGAACTCACTGTAGCCTTGAACTCCTGGGTTCAAGAGATCCTCTCACCTCAGTCTTCTGAGTAGCTGAGACTGCAGGTGTGTGCCACCATGCCTGACTAATTTTTAAATTTTTTTGCAGAGATGGGGTCTCACCATATTGCCCAAGCTGGTCTTGAACTCCTAGGCTCAAGCTGTCCTCCCACCTCGGCCTCCCAAAGTGCTAGGATTACAGGCATGAAACACTGCACCTGGCTGTGCTCATTTCAACAATTAAAAACTTTTCACACGTATGATTCTAAATTCTTGTTTCATATCTTATCTCCTTAATATTTATCATGTCATCCTTAAATTATTGGTTTTCTTTCCCAAAGTATTTCTGCTTCAGATATTTACTTTTACTTTTGAGGCAGTTTTTTTGGTATTCAACTATATTGCTGTGTGCGTTCAAATTCTCCTCAGGGTATAGGCTACTAATCTGGAAGGCACAGGGGACAAGACTGTCAAGGAGAGGGGACAAACTTTGGGGCAAAGAGCTCTAGGAACTCTAAGACCACATATAATCACTCCCACTCAGTATCAGTATCATCCCCCCAAGCCATAACTTATTTCAGGGCCTTGCCTTTATTTCCATCGACTTATTAGGGCTTTTGTACTGCCCTAATATTACTCTCGTTGACACTTGCACTAGTATTCTGGCCTGTGGCCTTCATTTTACGGTAAGGTGTTCAGTTATGGTTATCCCAAGGCAGGGATTGCCCTTTTCTCTGTAAAGGGCCAGATAGTAAATGGCTTTTTTGGCTTTTAGGGCCATAAGGTCTGTGGCAGCTATTAAATTCTGCCGTTACAGTGAGAAAGTATGGCTGAGTTCCAATAAAACTTAATTTTAAAAACTGGTTCCAGGATGGATTTGGTGGGAGGGCCACAGTTTGCTGGCTCCAGTCCCAAAGCAAAGGTATAGTTAGGAGTAAGGAGGCAAAAGCAGATCTTTTTTTTTTTTGAGACGGAGTCTGGCTCTGTCACCCAGGCTGGAGTGCAGTGGCCGGATCTCAGCTCACTGCTGGCTCCGCCTCCTGGGTTCACACCATTCTCCTGCCTCAGCCTCCCAAGTAGCTGGGACTACAGGGGCATGCCACCTCGCCCGGCTAATTTTTTGCATTTTTAGTAGAGACGGGGTTTCACCGTGTTGGCCAGGATGGTCTCGATCTCCTGACCTCGTGATCCGCCTGTCTCGGCCTCCCAAAGTGCTGGGATTACAGGTATGAGTCACCGCGCCCGGCTTAAAAGTAGATCTTAAGATGCTTTTCTTAATATGTCCTATTACTGCCTCCACCAGGGACTATACCTTTCAAGTTGCCCCCTTCTCCTCCACCCCGCAACAATACCCCCATCAAAAAAAGATTCTTTGACTCCCCAGGAGTTCCTCACATTCGCTATTGTTATTTTTCTGGATTCTATCCATGTCTACTTTATAGGTCTAGGGAGGGAGAAGCATATGCTAATTCACCATCTTGGCAGGAATGGGAAACCAAGTCAATAATTGTTTTCTTTTGTGTTTTATTTATATATTTTTGGCAGCAAAATTGTGTTTATTAAAAAAAAAAATTCTGGACTATGAACACACTTCACTGCTTTGAAGAACTCCAAGCCAAATAAAAAGACCAATCAATATTAAAAGCAGTATAACTGGTTACTTTCTTAAAAATACATAAAAAGAATCAAATCCAACAGTGTAGGAAGACAATCACCCCCATGTCAGAAGTCACAACTTCTTCCAAATAAAGAATATGACCCATCTGCCATATTGAATCAATATTTATTTCAGGACATGCCATGTCAAAATAAAACGAAGAGTCAACCCTTGCTTTTAACAATTATATTGTATTATAAAAGCACTTTACAACTCCATCCCATCTTTTAAGTATAAGTTACTGGTATGTGGGCTAATGATTATCTGTAAGCATTTCTCTATTCAGATCCATAATCCAAGTGCTCTCTGAATATTACAAGGTGACAGTAAGTGGGAAGTGGAGGAGGAAGAGGAAAGAGAGGGGACTAAGGTTCTCCCAGTTTAAGATTTTGTTGCAATGAGAGGATGAGGAAGTATGAAGATAGTTTTGTTGTCTTTTCATCTTTATACTGTGTTAAGTAATGCTTACAACATAAATTCAGCAGGTTTTTCCTGAGCTGTAACTCAGAAGTTTTCTTCCTGCAAACAATGTATTTACAAATGTGTTTATTAGCTTACACAGCAATCTCACAATAACTAGTAAAGATTAAAAGGGCACACTCCTAGTATATTTGTTTGCAGTGTTTTAAGGGAAATACATATTGCCATGGTGAAGCTCTAAATAGATTCAATGAAACATCTAAAAATTGAAAGTTGTTAAAGAAAAAAAAAAGGCAAAGAAATAAATATCACCAAAGAAAAAAGATTAATTGTAGTTTAAATATAAAACTAAATCACTAGTTAATTAAACTATACAGATCTAATACAAACCAAAACCAGCCTGAAAGACCCAACCTTAAAAAATGCTAAAAAATAAGGCATAAATCTGCATAATATTGAGTTTTATTTCCATTCTCTCCTTTCTCTCTACTATGTATGCTTTACCTGCTCTGCCTCTATGGGCTTACAAGAAAACAGTTTCCGGTTTCCGTCTTCAATTTGACCTCAAATGTTCTGAGTTTTTGCTATTCTGCTGAGGGTTCTTTTGTTGGTAAGCTTTAGATATCGTTGTTTCTACTAATTCAGTAGTTTTGATTGTAGTGCCAAATTTAAATTCTTCCAGTGGTTCTTCTAGAAGGAATTAAACTTTTATAGTGCCTTGCCTGCATAGTATTATTTTTTAAAAAAAGAAAACTCAAGCAAAATCTGTTGCTTAAAGAGGTTTCTTATTTTTCAAACAAACGGAATAACTCTTGACAATTTTAAAACCTTGGGAGAAATAGTTCATTAGAACTTCATTATCTTACCATGAAGAATACTAAAAACCTGTTCTGAAGCACTTGGTTACTTTTCTCTCCCAGAGTCTAATAAAGCACATGTGAAAGAGCCATTTGTTTTAGTCAGAAATACATTTTTTGCTCTTCTACTTATTATAAGTATTCAGTATGTTCTTTAGGACTCATTTTGAAGATGCACCAGGAGCCTTCTCATTCAAGCACTGCCTACCATAATGGCTGAAATTTGACCTCAAAGAAGATCTAAGTAATTTATATCAGTGCTCAAGAAAAATTCTGGACATCTTCGTCCATAGTCTACAGCAAGTGGTATCTGTAAAATTAAAGGATAATTCCAATGGGCTTGGTTGAACTGCTGCTTTGCCATCTCTTGTTTGAGGAAGTGGAGGGAGGCTAGGTAAGAACAGGAAATAGGGAATGGGGGTAAGGGAGAGGTGAGAAAAGCAAGGAGAGATAAAGTAGGCTGTGAACACACTGCTCATTAACCAAGCCATACTCATACTGTTGAGATTTCCATCATTTTGAAGTACATTATCGTAACATTAAAAAAGAAAAAAATGTTAAGAAAATGTATCTAATTTTTAAAGTTATCACTGGAATATGCTGAAATATTTTGGCTTTTTGTAAAATATAAATAATGAAGACACTGACTTTTTTTGTGCTTATGAAGCTAATAGATCATCTCCACGAGACAGGCAGCAATGATGAATTGCAATACGTTATTACTGAAGGGAAAAGGTTCAAGCCAATATTCACACTGCAGTCAATGAAAGAGTAAGGGGGCCAAAGCAGTGAGCTTCTGAAGAAGGGTTGAAGATGACATGAGAGATTAGCAGGAACAGCCTCCTTCACTGACTGGTTGCTCCTGAGGCTTTTCCAGTTTTATGTCAATCACTGAAGCAAAAGTTAAGGTGCCATAAATGGGAAAGTACAATTTCAATTCTTACAAACACTAGCATTTCTGGGATGGCCCTTATATTCCTATTTGTCTTCAGAGCCTACACAGTCACTATTTTCCACATAGCCACCTCACCATATAAGGTGCTCAAATGGAATAAACTTGCTTATATCTACTGTATGCAACAAGGGTCAGAATGAGGTACAAGCTCTATTTATGGGTATCTATCCTAAGGAACTTATTCTATAGCAGCAAGAAGTGATATGAAGATGATGTTCCTCATAGAATCATCTATAATATAAATCTGAAAATAGCCTACAAGATAGTTCCAACAGCAGGAGAAGCATTTAATAAATAATGGGACTTCAGGCTGGGTGCAGTGGCTCATGCCTGTAATCCCAACACTTTGGGAGGCTGAGGTGGGCAGATCACCTGAGATCAGGAGTTCAAGACCAGCCTGGCCAACATGGTGAAACCCCATCTCTACTAAAAATACAAAAATTAGCTGGGCGTGGTGGCTTGTGCCTATAGTTCCAGCTACTTGGGAGGCTGAGGCAGGAGAATCACTTGAATTCGGGAGGCAGAGGTTGCAGTCAGCCGAGATTGCACTGCTGTACTCCAGCCTGGGTGACAGAGTGAGACTCCATCTCAAAAAAAAAAAAAAAAACAAAAAAACAACAAAAAGCGGGGAGGGGGCAGACTTCAACTCAATAGAACATTTTTTTTTTTTTTTTTTTGGAAACATATTTTATGTGTTTTGTTTTTTTTGGAAATGGGAGTTTCGCTCTTGCTGCTCTTTTTTTGGAAATGGGAGTTTTGCTCTTGCTTGCTGGAGTGCAATGGCACGATCTTGGCTCACTGCAACCTCTGCCTCCTGGGTTCAAGCAATTCTTCTGACTCAACCTCCTAGTAGCTGGGATTATAGGCGTGTGCTACCATGTCCAGCTAATTTTTTGTATTTTTAGTAGAGATGGGGTTTCTCCATGTTGGTCAGGCTGGTCTCGAACTGCCAACCTCAGGTGATCCACCTGTCTTGGCCTCCCAAAATGCTGGGATTACAGGCATAAGCCACCGCACCCGGCCTGTTTTATGTTTTTTATGAAAACATAACAACATTTACAAGTGGGAAGAGCTGAATACAAAGTGCTATAAACTATACTGCTTAATAAAAATGTCTGCATATGGAAAAACACTAGAAGGTAAATACGAAACACTGAAAACATCAAATTAAAAATCCTTAGTATTAACTAATATTAGATGTTCCAATCCTTGGAAATAAACTAATATTATGTCCTGCTTCTGAAAGCAGAGGCTACAATAAAGCTCCACTCTATTTCTTGCCTGTGTCAAGCAGACAGCTCAAGTGTTAGAAAAAGAAATGAAAATTTGATATTCTATGAGGAAAAAGCCTAGAATCAGTGGGACTCAAAATGAAGAGGCAAGGAGACAGAGATTCTGAGAGTTTCCTGCTCATTTAAAAGCAAGCAAACAAACACAAACCCTCTCACTGATCAACAATGAGAAGCAGGCTGCAAAGGGTACACTTGGATAACTATACAGAAACTATATATAACTTGCTATAGAAAACCTCTGAATTCCTATGCCTCTAAGTCATCAGTTCCTGGTTGTAAAAGGCAATGGCACAATATTCTTTAGCCAAGCAAGCAGGGCTCTAAAGACTAGTGTTAATAATGAAAAATGTCTGATGAAACAAAAAGGATACTGTCTTCTCTGCTTCTGTCCTGTGTGCTTTCCATTCCCGGCAAAGCTGCTGCTACACGTCGAAAGAGCTGTGGGAAAGAGAGAAAAGTGGTAATTGAGAGGGAACATTTAGCAAAGGGTATTGAGGTTTATGATCACTGTACAGTGAGCTGTCTAATGCTGGATACAGTGGTTCACACCTGTAATCCCAGCACTTTGGGATCCACCTGAGGTGGGTAGATCACTTGAGGTCAGGAGTTTGAGACCAGCCTGGGCAACATGGTAAAACTCTGTCTCTACAAAAAACACAAAAATTAGCCAGGTGTGGTGGCACACGCCTGTAGTCCTAGTTACTGGAGAGGCTGAGCCTGGAGGACTGCTTCAGCCCAGGAAGTGGAGGCTGCAGTGAACTGAGATCATGCCACTGCACTCCAGCCTGAGCAACAGGGCGAGACGCTGTCTCTAAATAAATAATAAAATAGAATAAAATGTCTATTCATTCTATAAACGAGTATTATATAAAAAGCAATATGCCAAATACAAAGAGATATAAAGACATGATTCCTGTTTTTTTAACTGGTGAGATAAGACATGAACAAATAGCTATAAGCAGCAAAAATGTCATTTGAATAATAAAGTATTACAGAAACCCAGAAAAAGGACAGATCATTCATTTAACAAAACTATATATAGAATTCCTGTCTTTCATATAAAGAGTTAGGTTCTGGGCTGGGGGCAGTGGCTCACGCCTGTACTCCCAACACTTTGGGAGGCCAAGGGGTGTGGATCTCGAGGTCAGGAGTTCAAGACCAGCCTGGACAACATGGTGAAACCCTGTCTCTACTAAAAATACAAAAATTAGCTGGGTGTGGTGGCACATGCCTGTAATCCCAGCTACTCGGGAGACTGAGGCAGGAGAATCACTTGAACTTGGGAGGCGGAGGTTGCAGTGAGCCAAGATCACGCCACTGCATTCCAGCCCAGGCAACAGAGCAAGACTTCGTCTCAGCGGGGGTGTGGGGGGGAAAGAATTAGGTTCTGAAGTCATTGTATAATATATTGTGAAAGTCAGTCCCGTCAAAATTATCCTTCATCTGTTAGAAAAGCACTATGTTAGAGATTAATACACCACCCCTCAAGTCCAAGGACAGCCGGCTTTTTCTTCCATCATTGGAATGAGTGCCAGTGGGAGTGGCTGACTTGTGTTTGAGGTATGAAGCTATGAAAAATATCTTCAACAGGAGAAACGCACTCAAGCCTGGTGAGACATTTATTTTTGAGAGGCATATGAGAACAGATACTGGAACAACAGTTTATACTTCTTACATTGTTCCAATCTTAGTCATACACATACTGGGTACAACACCAAGTGAAACTGCCTGATTGTTTCAATTATTTATCTTTTAATTAAGCACACAGTGTAAACCCATAAATTAAATGCATGTGTGCTGTAACTCCTTTGTACCAAGTACTTGCTTACTTGAGGCAGTGTTTCAGGCTGCCTCATTCTGTGTCTTTGAGACACAGAAATTAACAAGAAAAAACAGTTTTTTAATTCAAGGAGCTCAAAATCTGGTAAAGGAGATACTCAAACAATTCCTTATGTTACAATGTGATGCTACAAACAAAGTAGTGTAAAATGCTATGAGAATACAGATGTAACAAGGTCCAACTCTGGAGGCTGAAAAAAATCTTTTAGGAGGTAATATCTGAGTTGAGAGTTAAAGGCAGTCTTAAAACCTCACTTGGCTGAAATACACACATAAAATGCTCAGGGTTTAAGTGCTCTATAAGTATCACTGAATTAAAGAAAGAAAGAACAGAATGCCTAGAAGGGCAGAGATAAGAGACTGGAACTATAAATAATACGTTTAAAAATGTATCGGGCCAGGCACGGTGGCTCACGCCTGTAATCCCAGCACTTTGGGAAGCCAAGGCAGGTGGATCACGAGGTTCAGGAGTTCGCGACCAGATTGGCCAACATGGTGAAACCCCATCTCTACTAAGAATACAAAAATACGCTTGTAATCCCAGCACTTTGGGAGGCCGAGACGAGCAGATCACAAGGTCAGGAGATCGAGACCATTCTGGCTAACACGGCGAAACCCCGTCTCTACTAAAAATACAAAAAAATTAGCTGGGCATGTTGGCAGGCGCCTGTAGTCCCAGCTATTCAGGAGGCTGAGGCAGGAGAATGGCGTGAACCCAGGAGGCGGAGCTTGCAGTGAGCCGAGATTGCGCCACTGCACTCCAGCCTGGGCAACGGAGTGAGTCTCCACCTCAAAAAACAAAACAAAACAAAACAAAACAAAAATTAGCCAAGTGTGGTAGCACATGCCTGTAATCCCCAGCTACTCCGGGAGGCTGAGGCAGGAGAATCGCTTGAACCCAGGAGCTGGAGGTTGTAGTGAGCCAAGATCATGCCACTGCACTGCAGCCTGGGCGACAGAGCAAGACTCTGTCTGGAAAAACAACAACAAAAAATGTATAAAGGAGCAAATTGTAAAATTCTGATCTGGTAGACAAAAGCCTGATAGGGTAGGTGCAGGGAGTATGAAGATTGGGGAAAACTCTAATTGTCTTGGTTCTATAAGATTCAGTAGCTTTTTTAGAGATGTACCAAAATTAGACTTTACCCCAATATTCAATCCAAATCAGCTATAAGACTTTGAATTGCAGAACATTTACCTTACAATTTCTGGTACACCATGAAAGATCATGCAGACGTACAAATTACCATCATGTCAAATCAATATAACATTAACTGTATACGGTGGGTCCATTTGGATTAATATGTAAACATTAGGTTCGAAACACAGATAAATATTCTAGCTAAGTGTAACAACACAAGCTAGTAATCCCAGCTACTTGGGAGGCTGGGATGGGAGAATCAAGCAATTTTGAGCCCATGAGTTTGAGACCACTGGCAACACAGACGGACCTCGTTTTAAAATACAAACAAAAACCACTCTAAATGCAACAATTAATGACTGTGAAAGCTTTTAATTTTATGAACAAAAATAAGTAGGCCAGGCACGGTGGCTCACGCCTCTAATCCCAGTACTTTGGAGGCCGAGGCGGACGGATCACAAGGTCAGGAGATTGAGACCATCTTGGCTAACACGGTGAAACCCAGTCTCTACTAAAAAAAATACAAAAAAATTAGCTGGGCATGGTGGCAGGTGCCTGTAGTCCCAGCTATTCGGGAGGCTGAGGCAGGAGAATGGCATGAACCCAGGAGGCAGAGCTTGCAGTGAGCCGAGACCATGTCCCTGCACTCCAGCCTGGGCAACAGAGCCAGACTCCATCAAAAAAAAAAAAAAAAAAAAAACCAGATACAAGTTAAATGAGGCCGGGCGCGGTGGCTCAAGCCTGTAATCCCAGCACTTTGGGAGGCCGAGACGGGTGGATCATAAGGTCAGGAGATCGAGACCATCCTGGCTAACACGGTGAAACCCCGTCTCTACTAAAAAATACAAAAAAAACTAGCCGGGCAAGGTGGCAGACGCCTGTAGTCCCAGCTACTCGGGAGGCTGAGGCAGGAGAATGGCGTGAACCCGGGAGGCGGAGCTTGCAGTGAGCTGAGATCCGGCCACTGCACTCCAGCCTGGGCAACAGAGCAAGACTCCGTCTCAAAAAAAAAAACAAGTTAAATGAATAGAGAAATACAGTGCATTAGTCAGACAACTTTTTAACTTTCAGATAACCCTTTAACTTTCAGATAAAGAGTATTATACCCCTTTTATTTATTTTTTATTTTTTTTTGTGACACAGTCTCACTCTGTTGCCCAGGCTGGAGTGCAGTAGTGCCATCTTGGCTCACTGCAAACACCGTCTCCCGGGTTCAAGTGATTCTCCTGCCTCAGCCTCCCGAATAGCTGGAAATACAGGTGCCTACCACCAAGCCTGGCTAATTTTTTAATTTTTAGTAGAGATGGGGTTTCACCATGTTGGCTAGGCTGGTCTCGAACTCCTGACCTCAAGTGATCTGCCCGCCTCAGCCCCCTAAAGTGCTATGATTACAGGCAAGAGCCAGGGTGCCTGGCCCTATACCTTTTTTTTTTTTGAGACGGAGTCTCACTCTGTCACCCAGGCTGGAGTGCAGTGGCGCAATCTCAGCTCACTGCAAGCTCCGCCTCCCGGGTTCACACCATTCTCCTGCCTCAGCCTCCCGAATAGCTGACTACAGGCGCTAGCCACTATGCCTGGCTAATTTCTTTTTTGTATCTTTAGTACAGACGGGGTTTCACTGTGTTAGCCAGGATGGTCTCAATCTCCTGACCTCGTGATCTGTCTGCTTCCGCCTCCCAAACTGCTGGGACTACAGGCATGAGCCACCGTGCCCGGCCTCCTATACCCTTTTTAAATTAAAAAAAAAAAAAAAAAAAGTCTTGGCCAGGCGCAGTGCCTCACACCAGTAAT
This sequence comes from Piliocolobus tephrosceles, assembly GCF_002776525.5. Classification (NCBI taxonomy): domain Eukaryota; kingdom Metazoa; phylum Chordata; class Mammalia; order Primates; family Cercopithecidae; genus Piliocolobus; species Piliocolobus tephrosceles. The sequence continues at coordinate 63,826,431 of NC_045446.1, forward strand.
CCCAGCACTTTGGGAGGCTGAGGCGGGTGGATCACAAGGTCAGATCAAGACCATCCTGGTTAACACGGTGAAACCCCATCTCTACTAAAAATACACAAAATTAGCTGGGCATGGTGCCACATGCCTGTAGTCCCAGCGACTAGGGAAGCTGAGGCAGGAGAACTGCTTGAACCCGGGAGGCGGAGGCTGCAGTGAGCCAGCCTGGGCAACAGAGCAAGACTCTGTCTCAAAAAATCTTCATTTTAAAAAGGTCTTGCTCCATCACCCAGGCATGATCATAGCTCACTGCAGCCTTGACCTCCTGGGCTCAAGTGATCCTCACACCTTGGCATCCCAAAGTGCTGGGATTACAGATGTGAACTATTATACCTTGTTTAAACCAGCAAAGGTTTCTAAAAGTTTAATACAAGACTAGGCAATTCTGATCTTTTTAATGAGCATTCAACAATGAATTAAAAGCAGAATACAAACTTTGTCAACTCAAAATTTCATGCATCAGGAAAAACTCCAATGTTCATTAATAAATCACCTTTCATTAAGACATAAAGAATACAGGGTATGAAGGAAAACATATTTTATAGAAATTGAGTCAAAAAAAGTGTTGTCCCACCAATATCAGCTGAAAACTTGAAAATAATCATCTATTTATTATCACAAATAGGCAGTAAGTATAGTGACTACAGAAAAAATCTAGTAGCTGACAATGTGACACTATATCAAACTTTAACAGTGTTTTGGGGATGTTTTTTATTTTTGCATATAGAAATTTACTCTATAATAGTGATACAGGCCTATCTTTTTTTTTTTTTTTTTTTTTTTTGAGATGTGGTCTTGCTCTGCCACCCAAGCTGGAGTGCCAGTGGCACAATCATGGCTCACTGAGGTCTCGACCTCACGGGCTCAAGTTATCCTCCCACCTCAGCCTCCCAAGTACCTGGGACTACGGGGGCGTGCCACCACACCTGGCTAATATTTGTAAATTTTTGTAGAGAAGAGGTTTTGCCATGTTACCCAGGGTGGTCTCTAACTCGTGAGCCAAGTGGTCCGCCCACCTCGGCCTCCCAAAGTGCTGGGATTACAGGCACGCGCCACTGCACCCGGTGGCACTTTTTTTCTTTTTTGAGATGGAGCCTCATTCTGTCACCTAGGCTGGAGTGCAGTGGCACAATCTCAGCTCACCACAACCTCTGCCTCCTGGGTTCAAGTGATTCTCCTGCCTCATCCTTCTGAATAGCTGGTACCATAGGTGTGCACCACCACACCAGGCTAATTCTTATATTTTTAGTAGAGACAGGGTTTCACCATGTTGGCCAGGCTAGTCTCAAACTGCTGATCTTAGGTGATATGCCTGCTTTGGCCTCCCAAAGTACTGAGATTAAAGGCATGTGCCACTTCGCCTGGCCTGAAACGCCAATTTTGAAAGAAGTTCTACTATGGGTAAAATACTATGAAATAGCATTGCATGCTACAGAGAAATCATTTGTGATAGAATCAATCAATGCAGAAAACTACATTGTATTAATATTACTATTTTAAGAAATTGCCACAGCCACTCCAGCCTTCAGCAACTACTACCCTGATCAGTCAGCAGGCATCAACATTAAGGTAAGACCCTCTGAGAGCAAAAAGATTATGATTTGCAGAAGGCTATGATCAGATGATCATTAGCATTTTTTTTAGCAATAAAGTATTTTTTAATTAAGATATGTATAATACTGTTTCTTTTTAATTTTTTGAGACAGAGTTTTGCTCTGTCCCCCAGGTTGGAGTGCAGTGGTGCTATCTCAGCTTACTGTAACCACCTCTGCCTCCCGGGTTCAAGTGATTCTCCTACCTCAGCCTCCTGAGTAGCTGGGATTACAGACATCGGCCACCACACCTGGTTAAATTTTGTATTTTTAGTGGAGACAGGGTTTCATTGTATTGGCCAGCCTGGTCTCAAACCCCTGACCTCAAGTGATCACACCTCAGCCTCCCAAAGTGCTGTGATTACAGGCATGAGCCTCCACATCTGGCCAGATATGTACATTGTTTTTACAGACATAATGCTATTAATAGAGTACAGTATAGTGTAAACATAACTCACACACACTGGAAACCAGAAAATTCAGGTGACTCATTTTATTGATATATTCACTTTATTGCAATGATCTAGAGCCAGAATGCAGTATCTCTGAGGTATACCTGTATGCAGTTTTGGCCTCAATGATTTTAACACCTGGCCGTCTAGTCAGAATGTATATTTAGCACATTTCTCTTTCAGTAGAGATGAGGACAAGGAAAAGTGGGAAAGATTTCACAGGGAAGATTTTCCTGAACACATGTTCAGAGATTGAAAAGTACAAGGTATACTTAAATATGCTTTTGTAGTCCAGACTGGTTGGAGCATAGAATATGTAAAAGAATTAGGACAAGGATATATATACTGGAGGCCAGACTAAGAAAGGCCTTCTCTCCCATCTTTTTAGTGGCAGAGGAAGCCACTAAAAATAGTAGTTTGCTCTCAGACTTCCATCAATAATTCCATTGTCTTAAATATGGCTAAAGAGATACACAAATCACATAGTGAAATTGAAAGGTATTAAGTGGAATGGCAAAAAGCAAAAAACTAAAAGGTAACGTGTGGATAACAGTACAGCATAGTAGTTAACAACCTGGGCTTGGGCCCTAGGTTGTCACTTACGTGACAGATCATATAATCTTCGTTCCTCTGTTCCCTGATCTGTAAAATGGGCTTAAAATAATAGTATACTTGCCTGACTAGATTATTGTGAAAGTTCAGTGAAATAATTATGCAAAGTGTTTAGTACTGACCTGCTATATATAAAGTTTTTTATGTTTTTGAGATGGAGTCTCGCTTTGTAGAGTGCAGTGGCGCGATCTTGGCTCACTGCAACCTCTGCCTCCTGGGTTCAAGCTATTCTCCTGCCTCAGCCTCCTGAGTAGCTGGGACTACAGGCACCAGCCACCACGCCCAGCAAATTTTTTGCATTTTTAGTAGAGGCGGGGTTTCACCGTGTTAGCCAGTATGGTCTCGATCTCCTGACCTCGTGATCTGCCTGCCTCAGCCTCCCAAAGTACTGGGATTACAGCTGTGAACCACTGCACCCGGCCTGAAAATCTTAAAAAAAAAAAAAAAAAAAAAAAAGCAGCATCCAGGTGCGGTGCCTCACGCCTGTAATCCCAGGACTTTGGGAGGCCAAGACGGGTGGATCATCTGAGGAGTTTGAGACCAGCCTGGCCAACATGGTGAAACCCCGTCTCTATTAAAAATACAAAAAAAAAAAATTAGCCAGGTGTGGTGGCAGATGCCTGTAATCCTAGCTACTTGGGAGGGTAAGGCAGGAGAATCGTTTGAACTGGGGAGATGGAGGTTGCAGTGAGCCAAGACTGTGTCACTGCATTCTAGCCCAGGCAACAAGAGTGAAAGTCCGTCTCAAAACAACAACAACAACAAAAAAAACGCAGCTTTATTTCTACCAGAGACAATAACTCTATTAGAGATAAATGAACTCATGGGCCTGCAGGCTTGCAAAACAGAGAATTTTGCCAAATGTTATACAATTCTGCAGTGAATTCTAGGACTAGAGCAAAACACCCACAGGCTCAATTCTGCTTTAAAAAGGAACTATAAAAAACTGGTGGGAAAGGTGTGGGGGTTGGGGGAGACCTTTTTAAAAATATTACAGCAGAACTGAAACTTTCTTACTTAGGAATATCTAGAAATTGTCCCCATAATATTACAACTTACTTCTGACATGAAATATTTATTAAACTGCTTGCCTATTCAAGATGCATAATCTTTTCGGCTCTTAAGAATACAGGTTTAGGCTGGGTGTGGTGGCTCACGCCTGTAATCCCAGGACTTTGGGAGGCCAAGGTGGGTGGATCATTTGAGGTCAGGAGTTCGACTAGCTTGGCCAACATGGTGAAACTCCATCTTCAAATACAAAAATTGGCCAGGTGTGGTGACGGGTGCCTGTAATCCCAGTTACTCAGGAGGCTGAGGTAGGAGAATCGCTTGCAGCTGGGACGCAGAGGTTGCAGTGAGCCGAGATTGTGCCACTGCACTCCAGCCTAGGTGACAGAGTGAGACTCTGTCTCAAAACAAAACAAAAACTAAGTTTATTATCAGCTAGCTTGAAAACTGAAAATCTTTTCAAGAGGGAGGCATAGGAAAGGTTTGGCTACTTTGAGTGGAGCTTGTGAAAATGGAATAAAATTAGGTTTACAGGGCCGGGCACAGTGGCTCAAGCCTGTAATCCCAGCACTTTGGGAGGCCAAGACAGGCAGATCACAAGGTCAGGAGATCAAGACCATCCTGGCTAACCCGGTGAAACTCCGTCTCTACTAAAAAATACCAAAAAACTAGCCGGGCGAGGTAGCGGGCGCCTGTAGTCCCAGCTACTGGGGAGGCTGAGGCAGGAGAATGGTGTGAACCTGGGAGGCGGAGCTTGCAGTGAGCCAAGATCACTGCACTCCAGGCTGGGCGACAGAGCAAGACTCCGTCTCAAAAAAAAAAAAAAAAAAAAATTAGGTTTACAAGTTTTCAGACTTTTAAATAATTAAAATAGGTTCTCTTTAGTGAAAAGTATATAACTAACAAAGTATTCCAGGGCATGTACTGTATATATTCACATATACCTACCTATTTTCATTATATATATACATACACTGCTTCATAACATCTATTTTAACATTCCTTGACATATGGTCCAGCAATTCTATTTGGCGGCATATATTCGAAAGAATTGAAAGCAATGGTTAAACAAATATTTGCATACCAATGTTCATGGCAGCATTACTGACAATAGCCAAAAGGTGGAAATAACCCACGTGCTATATAATATGTAAGTATATACTATATATTATACACAGTATATCCATAAAATGCAGTACTATTCTGCCTTAAAAAGGAAAGAAATTCTGACACCTAATACAATATGGATGAACCTTGAGGACATTATGCAAGTGAAACAAGCCACACACAAAGGAAAAAATATTATATGAGTTCACTTATATGAGGTACCTAGAGTAATCAAATTCACAAAGTAGAATGGCTGGCTGTCAACGGCTGGGGAAGGGGGAAATGGGGAGTTATTATTTAATGGGTACATAATGTCAATTTTACAAGAATGAAAAGGGTCTCGATACTGATTTTTGCACAATAGTGTGAACATACTTTAAAAAAATCCTATTTTGTCTAAGGAAAATGGATACAATCTTAGGATAATGAACACAATCGTAGGCACAAACTCCTGGCCTCAAGCAATCCTCTCATCTTGGCCTCCCAAAATGCTGGGATTTTAGGTGTGAGCCACTATGCCTAGCCCAAGAGTGGCACTCACTAAATATTTTCTGGACTAGTCTATTTTTTCTCCATTCCTATTGTCATTATTCATTGTTGAAAAGTACATGGGGCCAGGCATGGTGGCTCATGCCTGTAATCCCAGCACTTTGGGAGGCTGAGGTGGGCGGATCACCTAAGGTCAGGAGTTCCAGGCCAGCCTAGCTAACATGATGAAACCCCGTTTCTACTAAAAATACAAAAAATTAGCCAGATGTGGTGACCGATGCCTGTAATCCCAGCTACTTGAGAGGCTGAGGGAGAAGAATCGCTTGAACCCAGGAGACAGAGGTTGCAGTGAGCCGAGACTGCACCATTGCATTCCAGCTTGGGCAACAAGAGTGAAAAACTCCGTCTCAAAAAAAAAGAAAAGAAAAGTCATGAATGTTACCTGGTAGACTGACACTTAATTTGGATTTGCTTGTTGCTTCCTAACGTTTAGTTTTGCCTTACTTTTTGTCAGTAATACTACAGAAGAGATAGTGTCCAGATTCTTAGTGTATCAATATCAGGAGGCACCTTATGCTGGCTTGTGCCCTTACTGGTGAAGTGAATTTTAGCCATTTGGTAAAATTAAGGTAGAGCTGGTCAAGTTTCTTCACTGCCAAATAACCAACTTTCCTTTTGTAAGTAATAAGTATGAGAGGAGATTCTTTGTGATTGTGTATACATCTTATTATTCTTTGTTAAATTTTCACTTAAGGTTTTAATATCAATTGGTGATTTTTGCCCAAATAAATCATTACTGTGACATCTGAAAAAAAAGATTACTAAATTTCCTCTCATTGTCTCATGGTCTGCTGAACTCCGGAGCTAGGCTGGGTCAGTAGGGCTATGCAGTGCCTCTTGTGCCTGTCTCTGTCTCTTGAAGTTCTATTTATTGTCTCTGGAAGGCTTAGCTTGCAGTCTCAGCAGAGGAGTTGACTCCCAGGAAGAGTGAGAGAGATTTGAGCCTAGTTGATGATATATAAAATACAATGAATTTGTCTCTGTGTCTATCATGTTCTGGCTCCAGAGCAATAAGAGAATTGCTAATGAGTTGGTGCCATCTTGCATACTTTCTGTATCTTGTCCCTGGGTCTTCTGCTAAGGATTTGCCACCTGCCTCTACTATAGCATCACGTTACAGAGAAAGAAGGAAATCAAAATATCTTACCCCAAAATAACATTATTTTTGCCATAAATAGCCCTGCAAAGGGCCATTTTGTGAAGACAAAACTTGCATCTGTAAAACATTTCTATTTACATAAGTAGATATTTCCCCTTCCAGGTCCTCCTAATGCTGAAGAGAATAACTCAGGGTCTAGCACCTTTTAAAGGTCTAAATAAGAAACACTTGCCACCAGGCAGTGTCTCACTCTTGTAATCCTAGCACTTTGGGAGGCCGAGGTGGTTGGATCATTTGAGTCCAGGAGTTCCAGACTGGCCTGGGCAACACAGGGAGACCTTGTCTCTATAAAAAATTATCCAGGTGTGGTGGTAGGCTCCTGTAGTCCAAGCTATTCAGGAGACTGAGGTGGGAAGAGCATTTGAGCCCAGGAAGTTGAGGCTGTAGTGAGCTGTGATTATGCCACTGCACTCCAGTCTGAAAGACACAGGGAAACCCTGTCTCAAGAAGAAAAAGAAAAAAAAATTGCTTCTAAAGGCAGCCAACTATGAGACTTCATTTACATTAGCGATCTCCAACCTTTTTGGCACCAGGGACTGGTTTCCTGTAAGATAATTTTTCCATGGACTGGGGTGCAGATAGTTTTGGGATGAAACCATTCCACATGTGATTATTAGGCATTACTTAGATTCTTGTAAGGAATGTGCAACCTAGATCCTTCCATGTGCAGTTCACAATAGTGTTTGTGCTCCTAGGAGAATATAATGTTGCCATTGATCTGACAAGAGGCAGAGCTCATGCTGTAATGCTGGCTCACCCGCTGCTCATCTCCTGCTGTGTGGCCCGGTTCCTGACAGGCCACGGACCAGTACTGGTCTGTGGCCCAGGGGTTGGGGACCCCTGATCTACATCGTAAGAACTTTGGTCTCCACAACCTTTTTTTTTTTTTTTTTTTTGAGACGGAGTCTCGCTCTGTCGCCCAGGCTGGAGTGCAGTGGCCGGATCTCAGCTCACTGCAAGCTCCGCCTCCCGGGTTCACGCCATTCTCCTGCCTCAGCCTCCCAGGTAGCTGGGACTACAGGCGCCGCCACCTCGCCCGGCTAGTGTTTTTTTGTATTTTTTAGTAGAGACGGGGTTTCACCCCAGACACTCCTATCTATTGATTCCAGGTCTTTAGATAACTCTTTCAATCAACTGACACTCAGAAAACCTCTGAATCCACCTATGATCTACAAGTTCCCCTCAACCCCCACCACCACTTTTAGTTGTCCTACCTTTCCAGACCAAACCAATGTATACATCATAGGTACTGACTGAGGTGTTATGTTTCCCTAAAATATATAAAACCAAGCTGTAACCCAACTACTTTAGGCAGATGTTCTCAGAACCTCTTGACTGTGCCTCGGTAGAGGTTGCAGTGAGTGGACATTGCACCACTGCACCCCAGCCTGGGTGACAGAGCGAGACTCTGTCTCAAAAAAAAAAAAAAAAGACCGACTCGGGCATGATCACTCATATTTGGCTCATAATAGACCTCTTTAAATATTTTACAGAGTTTCGCTTTTTTTGTCAACACTTTGGAGGAGTGGAAAACTTCTCTTCACATGGTGTAAGGCAGAAGGGGAAAAAGCCTTTTTCCATAATTTAATACAGCATTTAATGTGCGTATAGAAAGAGCATAGAGTACAAGCCCGAAAAGAAACTCTAGTATTAACTACCCCATTATTACAGCTTTGTAATCTCAAGGATATTTACTATCTCTAATTCTTAGATTCATTCTAATAAAAAGGGGATACAGTTGTGAAGTTCAAAGGACACAATGATGCTGCTTCTCCTTGGAATACCCTCCCAGCTCAATCTGCCTAGCTGACACTCATCCTCCAGGACCCATTCCCTGATAACTCCTTAAAAAGCTTCTCTAACTCACTCCCCAGTTCCTTAAGTCTTCTCCCTCCTGTCCAATAAAATCTTTTTAAAAAATAGAGACAGTGTCTCACTGTGTTGCCAGGCTGGAGTGCAATGAAAATGTGATCATAACTCACGGTAGCTTCGAACTCCAGGTTCAAGCAATCCTCCTGCCTCACCCTCCTGAGTAGCTAGGACCATAGGGATGTGCCAAGGCACCCAGCTAATTCTTTCATTTTCTTGTAGGGATGGGGGTCTTGCTATACTGCCATGGTCTCAAACTCCTGGCCTCCCAAAAGTGTTGGGATCACAGGCATGAGCTACCATGCCCAGCACTAAAATACATACCCCAAGTAGCACCAGTAGTTCTTCTTTCAAAGTATTTATTGCACTATTGTAATAGCCTATTTTTACTTCTCTTTCCCTCTAGACTTTAAACTTCTGGAGAGCAAGGTTCTCATTTCATCTTTGTTGTCCCAGTATCTGACATGCAGTAGATATTTTTCAAAATGTTAGCTAAAACAGTAATTAACGAGTGTGAAAACACATTAGAAAGCAAAAAGTGGCCGGGCACAGTAGCTCATGCCTGTAATCCCAGCACTTTGGGAGGCCGACGCAGGCAGATGACCTGAGGTCAGGAGTTCAAGACTAGCCTGAACAATATGGGTAAACCCCGTCTCTACTAAAAATACAAAAAAAAAAAAAAAAAAAAAAAAAAAAAAAAAAA